>NW_027590555.1:0-252500 GCF_964213995.1 Mustelus asterias
ACTGTGTGTGTATACACTAACTGTCTGTGTCCCTGGGTGTGTGTTTACACAACTGTCTGTGTCCCTGTGTGTGTGTGATACACAACTGTCTGTGTCCCTGTGTGTGTGTGTACACAACTGTCTGTGTCCCTGTGTGTGTATACACAACTGTCTGTGTCCCTGTGTGTGTGTATACACAACTGTCTGTGTCCCTGTGTGTGTATACACAACTGTCTGTGTCCCTGTGTGTGTGTACACAACTGTCTGTGTCCCTGTGTGTGTTACACAACTGTCTGTGTCCCTGTGTGTGTGTATACACAACTGTCTGTGTCCCTGTGTGTGTATACACAACTGTCTGTGTCCCTGTGTGTGTGTGTACACAACTGTCTGTGTCCCTGTGTGTGTGTGTACACAACTGTCTGTGTCCCTGTGTGTGTATACACAACTGTCTGTGTCCCTGTGTGTGTGTATACACAACTGTCTGTGTCCCTGTGTGTGTGTGTACACAACTGTCTGTGTCCCTGTTGTGTGTGTACACAACTGTCTGTGTCCCTGTGTGTGTGTATACACAACTGTCTGTGTCCCTGTGTGTGTGTACACAACTGTCTGTGTCCCTGTGTGTGTATACACAACTGTCTGTGTCCCTGTGTGTGTGTATACACAACTGTCTGTGTCCCTGTGTGTGTATACACAACTGTCTGTGTCCCTGTGTGTGTGTATACACAACTGTCTGTGTCCCTGTGTGTGTGTATACACAACTGTCTGTGTCCCTGTGTGTGTATACACAACTGTCTGTGTCCCTGTGTGTGTGTATACACAACTGTCTGTGTCCCTGTGTGTGTATACACAACTGTCTGTGTCCCTGTGTGTGTATACACAACTGTCTGTGTTCCTGTGTGTGTGTATACACAACTGTCTGTGTCCCGTGTGTGTGTATACACAACTGTCTGTGTTCCTGTGTGTGTGTATACACAACTGTCTGTGTCCCTGTGTGTGTATACACAACTGTCTGTGTCCCTGTGTGTGTATACACAACTGTCTGTGTCCCTGTGTGTGTGTATACACAACTGTCTGTGTCCTGTGTGTGTGTATACACAACTGTCTGTGTTCCTGTGTGTGTGTATACACAACTGTCTGTGTCCCTGTGTGTGTATACACAACTGTCTGTGTCCCTGTGTGTGTATACACAACTGTCTGTGTCCCTGTGTGTGTATACACAACTGTCTGTGTCCCTGTGTGTGTATACACAACTGTCTGTGTTCCTGTGTGTGTGTATACACAACTGTCTGTGTCCCTGTGTGTGTGTATACACAAACTGTCTGTGTCCCTGTGTGTGTGTATACACAACTGTCTGTGTCCCTGTGTGTGTATACACAACTGTCTGTGTCCCTGTGTGTGTGTATACACAACTGTCTGTGTCCCTGTGTGTGTATACACAACTGTCTGTGTCCCTGTGGTGTGTATACACAACTGTCTGTGTCCCTGTGTGTGTGTGTACACAACTGTCTGTGTCCCTGTGTTGTGTATACACAACTGTCTGTGTCCCTGTGTGTGTGTATACACAACTGTCTGTGTTCCTGTGTGTGTGTATACACAACTGTCTGTGTCCCTGTGTGTGTATACACAACTGTCTGTGTCCCTGTGATGATCGCTCTAGTAGGCTGTGTATACACAACTGTCGGTGTCCCCTGTGTGTGTATACACAACTGTCTCTGTGTTCCTGTGTGTGTGTATACACAACTGTCTGTGTCCCTGTGTGTGTATACACAACTGTCTGTGTTCCTGTGTGTGTGTATACACAACTGTCTGTGTCCCTGTGTGTGTATACACAACTGTCTGTGTCCCTGTGTGTGTATACACAACTGTCTGTGTCCCTTGTGTGTGTATACACAACTGTCTGTGTCCCTGTGTGTGTATACACAACTGTCTGTGTCCCTGTGTGTGTATACACAACTGTCTGTGTCCCTGTGTGTGTATACACAACTGTCTGTGTCCCTGTGTGTGTATACACAACTGTCTGTGTCCCTGTGTGTGTATACACAACTGTCTGTGTCCCTGTGTGTGTATACACAACTGTCTGTGTCCCTGTGTGTGTATACACAACTGTCTGTGTCCCTGTGTGTGTATACACAACTGTCTGTGTCCCTGTGTGTGTATACACAACTGTCTGTGTCCCTGTGTGTGTGTATACACAACTGTCTGTGTCCCTGTGTGTGTGTATACACAACTGTCTGTGTCCCTGTGTGTGTATACACAACTGTCTGTGTCCCGTGTGTGTGTATACACAACTGTCTGTGTCCCTGTGTGTGTGTATACACAACTGTCTGTGTCCCTGTGTGTGTATACACAACTGTCTGTGTCCCTGTGTTGTGTTACACAACTGTCTGTGTCCCTGTGTGTGTATACACAACTGTCTGTGTCCCTGTGTGTGTGTACACAACTGTCTGTGTCCCTGTGTGTGTGTTACACAACTGTCTGTGTCCCTGTGTGTGTGTACACAACTGTCTGTGTCCTGGTGTGTGTGTATACACAACTGTCTGTGTCCCGTGTGTGTGTATACACAACTGTCTGTGTCCCTGTGTGTGTGTATACACAACTGTCTGTGTCCCTGTGTGTGTGTACACAACTGTCTGTGTCCCTGTGTGTGTGATACACAACTGTCTGTGTCCCTGTGTGTGTATACACAACTGTCTGTGTCCTGTGTGTGTATACACAACTGTCTGTGTCCCTGTGTGTGTATACACAACTGTCTGTGTCCCTGTGTGTGTGTATACACAACTGTCTGTGTCCCTGTGTGTGTATACACAACTGTCTGTGTCCCTTGGTGTGTGTATACACAACTGTCTGTGTCCCTGTGGTGTGTGTACACAACTGTCTGTGTCCCTGTGTGTGTATACACAACTGTCTGTGTCCCTGTGTGTGTGTATACACAACTGTCTGTGTCCTGTGTGTGTATACACAACTGTCTGTGTCCCTGTGTGTGTATACACAACTGTCTGTGTCCCTGTGTGTGTATACACAACTGTCTGTGTCCCTGTGTGTGTATACACAACTGTTCGTTTGTACACAACTGTCTGTGTCCCTGTGTGTGTATACACAACTGTCTGTGTCCCTGTGTGTGTATACACAACTGTCTGTGTCCCTGTGTGTGTGTATACACAACTGTCTGTGTCCCTGTGTGTGTGTATACACAACTGTCTGTGTCCTGTGTGTGTGTACACAACTGTCTGTGTCCCTGTGTGTGTATACACAACTGTCTGTGTCCCTGTGTGTGTGTATACACAACTGTCTGTGTCCCTGTGTGTGTGTATACACAACTGTCTGTGTCCCTGTGTGTGTGTATACACAACTGTCTGTGTCCCTGTGTGTGTGTATACACAACTGTCTGTGTCCCTGTGTGTGTGTATACACAACTGTCTGTGTCCCTGTGTGTGTGTATACACAACTGTCTGTGTCCCTGTGTGTGTGTATACACAACTGTCTGTGTCCCTGTGTGTGTGTATACACAACTGTCTGTGTCCCTGTGTGTGTATACACAACTGTCTGTGTCCCTGTGTGTGTGTATGCACAACTGTCTGTGTCCTGTGTGTGTGTACACAACTGTCTGTGTCCCTGTGTGTGTATACACAACTGTCTGTGTCCCTGTGTGTGTGTATGCACAACTGTCTGTGTCCTGTGTGTGTGTGTACACAACTGTCTGTGTCCCTGTGTGTGTATACACAACTGTCTGTGTCCTGTGTGTGTGTATACACAACTGTCTGTGTCCCTGTGTGTGTGTATACACAACTGTCTGTGTCCCTGTGTGTGTATACACAACTGTCTGTGTCCCTGTGTGTGTATACACAACTGTCTGTGTCCCTGTGTGTGTATACACAACTGTCTGTGTCCCTGTGTGTGTGTATACACAACTGTCTGTGTCCCTGTGTGTGTGTATACACAACTGTCTGTGTCCCTGTGTGTGTATACACAACTGTCTGTGTCCCTGTGTGTGTATACACAACTGTCTGTGTCCCTGTGTGTGTATACACAACTGTCTGTGTCCCTGTTGTGTGTATACACAACTGTCTGTGTCCCTGTGTGTGTATACACAACTGTCTGTGTCCCTGTGTGTGTGTATACACAACTGTCTGTGTTCCTGTGTGTGTGTATACACAACTGTCTGTGTCCCTGTGTGTGTGTGTACACAACTGTCTGTGTCCCTGTGTGTGTATACACAACTGTCTGTGTCCCTGTGTGTGTATACACAACTGTCTGTGTCCCTGTGTGTGTATACACAACTGTCTGTGTCCCTGTGTGTGTGTACACAACTGTCTGTGTCCCTGTGTGTGTATACACAACTGTCTGTGTCCCTGTGTGTGTATACACAACTGTCTGTGTCCCTGTGGTGTGTATACACAACTGTCTGTGTCCCTGTGTGTGTGTATACACAACTGTCTGTGTCCCTGTGTGTGTGTATACACAACTGTCTGTGTCCCTGTGTGTGTATACACAACTGTCTGTGTCCCTGTGTGTGTGTATACACAACTGTCTGTGTTCCTGTGTGTGTGTATACACAACTGTCTGTGTCCCTGTGTGTGTGTGTACACAACTGTCTGTGTCCTGTGTGTGTGTATACACAACTGTCTGTGTTCCTGTGTGTGTGTATACACAACTGTCTGTGTCCCTGTGTGTGTGTATACACAACTGTCTGTGTCCCTGTGTGTGTGTATACACAACTGTCTGTGTCCCTGTGTGTGTGTATACACAACTGTCTGTGTTCCTGTGTGTGTGTATACACAACTGTCTGTGTTCCTGTGTGTGTGTATACACAACTGTCTGTGTCCCTGTGTGTGTGTATACACACAACTGTCTGTGTCCCTGTGTGTGTGTACACAACTGTCTGTGTCCCTGTGTGTGTATACACAACTGTCTGTGTCCCTGTGTGTGTATACACAACTGTCTGTGTCCCTGTGTGTGTGTACACAACTGTCTGTGTCCCTGTGTGTGTGTATACACAACTGTCTGTGTCCCTGTGTGTGTATACACAACTGTCTGTGTCCCTGTGTGTGTATACACAACTGTCTGTGTCCCTGTGTGTGTGATACACAACTGTCTGTGTCCCTGTGTGTGTGTACACAACTGTCTGTGTCCCTGTGTGTGTATACACAACTGTCTGTGTCCCTGTGTCTGTATACACAACTGTCTGTGTCCCTGTGTGTGTGTATACACAACTGTCTGTGTCCCTGTGTGTGTGTATACACAACTGTCTGTGTCCCTGTGTGTGTGTATACACAACTGTCTGTGTCCCTGTGTGTGTGTATACACAACTGTCTGTGTCCCTGTGTGTGTGTACACAACTGTCTGTGTCCCTGTGTGTGTACACAACTGTCTGTGTCCCTGTGTGTGTGTATACACAACTGTCTGTGTTCCTGTGTGTGTGTACACAACTGTCTGTGTCCCTGTGTGTGTATACACAACTGTCTGTGCCCCTGTGTGTGTATACACAACTGTCTGTGTTCCTGTGTGTGTGTATACACAACTGTCTGTGCCCCTGTGTGTGTGTATACACAACTGTCTGTGTCCCTGTGTGTGTATACACAACTGTCTGTGTTCCTGTGTGTGTGTACACAACTGTCTGTGTCCCTGTGTGTGTATACACAACTGTCTGTGTCCCTGTGTGTGTGTACACAACTGTGTGTGTTCCTGTGTGTGTATACACAACTGTCTGTGTCCCTGTGTGTGTATACACAACTGTCTGTGTCCCTGTGTGTGTATACACAACTGTCTGTGTCCCTGTGTGTGTATACACAACTGTCTGTGTCCCTGTGTGTGTATACACAACTGTCTGTGTGCCTGTGTGTGTATACACAACTGTCTGTGTCCCTGTGTGTGTGTACACAACTGTCTGTGTCCCTGTGTGTGTATACACAACTGTCTGTGTCCCTGTGTGTGTGTACACAACTGTCTGTGTCCCTGTGTGTGTGTATACACAACTGTCTGTGTCCCTGTGTGTGTGTATACACAACTGACTGTGTCCCTGTGTGTGTGTATACACAACTGTCTGTGTCCCTGTGTGTGTGTACACAACTGTCTGTGTCCCTGTGTGTGTATACACAACTGTCTGTGTCCCTGTGTGTGTATACACAACTGTCTGTGTCCCTGTGTGTGTGTATACACAACTGTCTGTGTCCCTGTGTGTGTATACACAACTGTCTGTGTCCCTGTGTGTGTGTATACACAACTGTCTGTGTTCCTGTGTGTGTGTATACACAACTGTCTGTGTCCCTGTGTGTGTGTGTACACAACTGTCTGTGTTCCTGTGTGTGTGTATACACAACTGTCTGTGTTCCTGTGTGTGTGTATACACAACTGTCTGTGTCCCTGTGTGTGTGTATACACAACTGTCTGTGTTCCTGTGTGTGTGTATACACAACTGTCTGTGTCCCTGTGTGTGTGTATACACAACTGTCTGTGTTCCTGTGTGTGTGTATACACAACTGTCTGTGTTCCTGTGTGTGTGTATACACAACTGTCTGTGTCCCTGTGTGTGTGTACACACAACTGTCTGTGTCCCTGTGTGTGTATACACAACTGTCTGTGTCCCTGTGTGTGTATACACAACTGTCTGTGTCCCTGTGTGTGTATACACAACTGTCTGTGTCCCTGTGTGTGTACACAACTGTCTGTGTCCCTGTGTGTGTGTATACACAACTGTCTGTGTCCCTGTGTGTGTATACACAACTGTCTGTGTCCCTGTGTGTGTATACACAACTGTCTGTGTTCCTGTGTGTGTGTGTACACAACTGTCTGTGTCCCTGTGTGTGTGTACACAACTGTCTGTGTCCCTGTGTGTGTATACACAACTGTCTGTGTCCCTGTGTCTGTATACACAACTGTCTGTGTCCCTGTGTGTGTGTATACACAACTGTCTGTGTCCCTGTGTGTGTGTATACACAACTGTCTGTGTCCCTGTGTGTGTGTATACACAACTGTCTGTGTCCCTGTGTGTGTGTATACACAACTGTCTGTGTCCCTGTGTGTGTGTGTACACAACTGTCTGTGTCCCTGTGTGTGTGTACACAACTGTCTGTGTCCCTGTGTGTGTGTATACACAACTGTCTGTGTTCATGTGTGTGTGTACACAACTGTCTGTGTCCCTGTGTGTGTATACACAACTGTCTGTGCCCCTGTGTGTGTATACACAACTGTCTGTGTTCCTGTGTGTGTGTATACACAACTGTCTGTGCCCCTGTGTGTGTGTATACACAACTGTCTGTGTCCCTGTGTGTGTATACACAACTGTCTGTGTTCCTGTGTGTGTGTACACAACTGTCTGTGTCCCTGTGTGTGTATACAAAACTGTCTGTGTCCCTGTGTGTGTGTACACAACTGTCTGTGTTCCTGTGTGTGTATACACAACTGTCTGTGTCCCTGTGTGTGTATACACAACTGTCTGTGTCCCTGTGTGTGTATACACAACTGTCTGTGTCCCTGTGTGTGTATACACAACTGTCTGTGTCCCTGTGTGTGTATACACAACTGTCTGTGTGCCTGTGTGTGTATACACAACTGTCTGTGTCCCTGTGTGTGTGTACACAACTGTCTGTGTCCCTGTGTGTGTATACACAACTGTCTGTGTCCCTGTGTGTGTGTACACAACTGTCTGTGTCCCTGTGTGTGTGTATACACAACTGTCTGTGTCCCTGTGTGTGTGTATACACAACTGTCTGTGTCCCTGTGTGTGTGTATACACAACTGTCTGTGTCCCTGTGTGTGTGTACACAACTGTCTGTGTCCCTGTGTGTGTATACACAACTGTCTGTGTCCCTGTGTGTGTGTATACACAACTGTCTGTGTCCCTGTGTGTGTATACACAACTGTCTGTGTCCCTGTGTGTGTGTGTACACGACTGTCTGTGTCCCTGTGTGTGTATACACAACTGTCTGTGTCCCTGTGTGTGTATACACAACTGCCTGTGTCCCTGTGTGTGGATACACAACTGCCTGTGTCCCTGTGTGTGTGTGTGTACACGACTGTCTGTGTCCCTGTGTGTGTGTACACGACTGTCTGTGTCCCTGTGTGTGTGTACACAACTGTCTGTGTCCCTGTGTGTGTGTGTGTACATGACTGTCTGTGTCCCTGTGTGTGTATACACAACTGTCTGTGTCCCTGTGTGTGTGTGTGTACATGACTGTCTGTGTCCCTGTGTGTGTATACACAACTGTCTGTGTCCCTGTGTGTGTATACACAACTGTCTGTGTCCCTGTGTGTGTGTGTGTGTACACAACTGCCTGTGTCCCTGTGTGTGTGTGTGTACACGACTGTCTGTGTCCCTGTGTGTGTGTACATGACTGTCTGTGTCCCTGTGTGTGTGTACACAACTGTCTGTGTCCCTGTGTGTGTATACACAACTGTCTGTGTCCCTGTGTGTGTATACACAACTGTCTGTGTCCCTGTGTGTGTGTGTACACGACTGTCTGTGTCCCTGTGTATGTATAAACAACTGTCTGTGTCCCTGTGTGTGTGTATACACAACTGTCTGTCTCCCTGTGTGTGTGTATACACAACTGTCTGTGTCCCTGTGTGTGTGTGTACACGACTGTCTGTGTCCCTGTGTGTGTGTGTATACACAACTGTCTGTGTCCCTGTGTGTGTATACACAACTGTCTGTGTCCCTGTGTGTGTGTATACACAACTGTCTGTGTCCCTGTGTGTGTGTGTATACACAACTGTCTGTGTCCCTGTGTGTGTGTATACACAACTGTCTGTGTCCCTGTGTGTGTGTGTATACACAACTGTCTGTGTCCCTGTGTGTGTGTATACACAACTGTCTGTGTCCCTGTGTGTGTGTATACACAACTGTCTGTGTCCCTGTGTGTGTATACACAACTGTCTGTGTCCCTGTGTGTGTGTATACACAACTGTCTGTGTCCCTGTGTGTGTGTGTATACACAACTGTCTGTGTCCCTGTGTGTGTGTATACACAACTGTCTGTGCCCCTGTGTGTGTGTATACACAACTGTCTGTGTCCCTGTGTGTGTGTGTACACAACTGTCTGTGTCCCTGTGTGTGTATACACAACTGTCTGTGTCCCTGTGTGTGTGTATACACAACTGTCTGTGTCCCTGTGTGTGTATACACAACTGTCTGTGTCCCTGTGTGTGTGTGTATACACAACTGTCTGTGTCCCTGTGTGTGTGTGTACACAACTGTCTGTGTCCCTGTGTGTGTGTATACATGACTGTCTGTGTCCCTGTGTGTGTGTACATGACTGTCTGTGTCCCTGTGTGTGTGTATACACAACTGTCTGTGCCCCTGTGTGTGTGTATACACAACTGTCTGTGTCCCTGTGTGTGTATGCACAACTATCTGTGTCCCTGTGTGTGTGTACACAACTGTCTGTGTCCCTGTGTGTGTGTACATGACTGTCTGTGTCCCTGTGTGTGTATACACAACTGTCTGTGTCCCTGTGTGTGTATACACAACTGTCTGTGTTCCTGTGTGTGTGTACACAACTGTCTGTGTCCCTGTGTGTGTATACACAACTGTCTGTGTCCCTGTGTGTGTATACACAACTATCTGTGTCCCTGTGTGTGTGTACACAACTGTCTGTGTCCCTGTGTGTGTGTACATGACTGTCTGTGTCCCTGTGTGTGTGTATACACAACTGTCTGTGTCCCTGTGTGTGTGTACACAACTGTCTGTGTTCCTGTGTGTGTGTACACAACTGTCTGTGTTCCTGTGTGTGTATACACAACTGTCTGTGTCCCTGTGTGTGTATACACAACTGTCTGTGTTCCTGTGTGTGTGTACACAACTGTCTGTGTTCCTGTGTGTGTGTGTACACAACTGTCTGTGTCCCTGTGTGTGTGTACACAACTGTCTGTGTCCCTGTGTGTGTGTACACAACTGTCTGTGTCCCTGTGTGTGTGTATACACAACTGTCTGTGTCCCTGTGTGTGTATACACAACTGTCTGTGTCCCTGTGTGTGTGTGTACACAACTGTCTGTGTTCCTGTGTGTGTGTATACACAACTGTCTGTGTCCCTGTGTGTGTGTATACACAACTGTCTGTGTCCCTGTGTGTGTATACACAACTGTCTGTGTCCCTGTGTGTGTGTGTACACAACTGTCTGTGTTCCTGTGTGTGTGTACACAACTGTCTGTGTCCCTGTGTGTGTATACACAACTGTCTGTGTCCCTGTGTGTGTGTGTACACAACTGTCTGTGTCCCTGTGTGTGTATACACAACTGTCTGTGTCCCTGTGTGTGTGTGTACACAACTGTCTGTGTTCCTGTGTGTGTGTGTACACAACTGTCTGTGTCCCTGTGTGTGTGTATACACAACTGTCTGTGTCCCTGTGTGTGTATACACAACTGTCTGTGTCCCTGTGTGTGTATACACAACTGTCTGTGTCCCTGTGTGTGTATACACAACTGTCTGTGTCCCTGTGTGTGTGTACACAACTGTCTGTGTCCCTGTGTGTGTATACACAACTGTCTGTGTCCCTGTGTGTGTGTATACACAACTGTCTGTGTCCCTGTGTGTGTATACACAACTGTCTGTGTCCCTGTGTGTGTGTACACAACTGTCTGTGTCCCTGTGTGTGTATACACAACTGTCTGTGTCCCTGTGTGTGTGTATACACAACTGTCTGTGTCCCTGTGTGTGTATACACAACTGTCTGTGTCCCTGTGTGTGTGTATACACAACTGTCTGTGTCCCTGTGTGTGTATACACAACTGTCTGTGTCCCTGTGTGTGTGTACACAACTGTCTGTGTCCCTGTGTGTGTGTATACACAACTGTCTGTGTTCCTGTGTGTGTGTGTACACAACTGTCTGTGTCCCTGTGTGTGTGTATACACAACTGTCTGTGTCCCTGTGTGTGTATACACAACTGTCTGTGTCCCTGTGTGTGTGTACACAACTGTCTGTGTTCCTGTGTGTGTGTATACACAACTGTCTGTGTCCCTGTGTGTGTGTATACACAACTGTCTGTGTCCCTGTGTGTGTATACACAACTGTCTGTGTTCCTGTGTGTGTGTATACACAACTGTCTGTGTCCCTGTGTGTGTGTATACACAACTGTCTGTGTTCCTGTGTGTGTATCCACAACTGTCTGTGTCCCTGTGTGTGTATACACAACTGTCTGTGTCCCTGTGTGTGTGTATACACAACTGTCTGTGTTCCTGTGTGTGTATCCACAACTGTCTGTGTCCCTGTGTGTGTATACACAACTGTCTGTGTCCCTGTGTGTGTGTACACAACTGTCTGTGTTCCTGTGTGTGTATCCACAACTGTCTGTGTCCCTGTGTGTGTGTGTACACAACTGTCTGTGTCCCTGTGTGTGTATACACAACTGTCTGTGACCCTGTGTGTGTGTATACACAACTGTCTGTGTCCCTGTGTGTGTGTATACACAACTGTCTGTGTCCCTGTGTGTGTGTACACAACTGTCTGTGTCCCTGTGTGTGTGTATACACAACTGTCTGTGTCCCTGTGTGTGTGTACACAACTGTCTGTGTCCCTGTGTGTGTACACAACTGTCTGTGTTCCTGTGTGTGTGTATACACAACTGTCTGTGTCCCTGTGTGTGTATACACAACTGTCTGTGTTCCTGTGTGTGTGTATACACAACTGTCTGTGTCCCTGTGTGTGTGTATACACAACTGTCTGTGTTCCTGTGTGTGTATCCACAACTGTCTGTGTCCCTGTGTGTGTATACACAACTGTCTGTGTCCCTGTGTGTGTGTATACACAACTGTCTGTGTTCCTGTGTGTGTATCCACAACTGTCTGTGTCCCTGTGTGTGTATACACAACTGTCTGTGTCCCTGTGTGTGTGTACACAACTGTCTGTGTTCCTGTGTGTGTATCCACAACTGTCTGTGTCCCTGTGTGTGTGTGTACACAACTGTCTGTGTCCCTGTGTGTGTATACACAACTGTCTGTGACCCTGTCTGTGTGTATACACAACTGTCTGTGACCCTGTGTGTGTGTATACACAACTGTCTGTGACCCTGTGTGTGTATACACAACTGTCTGTGTCCCTGTGTGTGTGTATACACAACTGTCTGTGACCCTGTGTGTGTATACACAACTGTCTGTGTCCCTGTGTGTGTGTATACACAACTGTCTGTGACCCTGTGTGTGTATACACAACTGTCTGTGTCCCTGTGTGTGTGTATACACAACTGTCTGTGTCCCTGTGTGTGTATACACAACTGTCTGTGTCCCTGTGTGTGTGTACACAACTGTCTGTGTTCCTGTGTGTGTGTACACAACTGTCTGTGTCCCTGTGTGTGTATACACAACTGTCTGTGTCCCTGTGTGTGTGTACACAACTGTCTGTGTCCCTGTGTGTGTGTACACAACTGTCTGTGTCCCTGTGTGTGTGTACACAACTGTCTGTGTTCCTGTGTGTGTGTGTACACAACTGTCTGTGTCCCTGTGTGTGTGTACACAACTGTCTGTGTCCCTGTGTGTGTGTGTACACAACTGTCTGTGTTCCTGTGTGTGTGTACACAACTGTCTGTGTCCCTGTGTGTGTATACACAACTGTCTGTGTTCCTGTGTGTGTGTGTACACAACTGTCTGTGTCCCTGTGTGTGTATACACAACTGTCTGTGTTCCTGTGTGTGTGTGTACACAACTGTCTGTGTTCCTGTGTGTGTATACACAACTGTCTGTGTTCCTGTGTGTGTGTGTACACAACTGTCTGTGTTCCTGTGTGTGTATACACAACTGTCTGTGTCCCTGTGTGTGTATACACAACTGTCTGTGTCCCTGTGTGTGTGTGTACACAACTGTCTGTGTCCCTGTGTGTGTTTATACACAACTGTCTGTGTCCCTGTGTGTGTATACACAACTGTCTGTGTCCCTGTGTGTGTATACACAACTGTCTGTGTCCCTGTGTGTGTGTATACACAACTGTCTGTGTCCCTGTGTGTGTATACACAACTGTCTGTGTCCCTGTGTGTGTATACACAACTGTCTGTGTCCCTGTGTGTGTGTGTACACAACTGTCTGTGTCCCTGTGTGTGTGTATACACAACTGTCTGTGTCCCTGTGTGTGTATACACAACTGTCTGTGTTCCTGTGTGTGTGTATACACAACTGTCTGTGTCCCTGTGTGTGTGTATACACAACTGTCTGTGTTCCTGTGTGTGTATCCACAACTGTCTGTGTCCCTGTGTGTGTGTATACACAACTGTCTGTGTTCCTGTGTGTGTATCCACAACTGTCTGTGTCCCTGTGTGTGTATACACAACTGTCTGTGTCCCTGTGTGTGTGTACACAACTGTCTGTGTTCCTGTGTGTGTATCCACAACTGTCCGTGTCCCTGTGTGTGTGTATACACAACTGTCTGTGACCCTGTGTGTGTGTATACACAACTGTCTGTGACCCTGTGTGTGTATACACAACTGTCTGTGTCCCTGTGTGTGTGTATACACAACTGTCTGTGACCCTGTGTGTGTATACACAACTGTCTGTGTCCCTGTGTGTGTGTATACACAACTGTCTGTGACCCTGTGTGTGTATACACAACTGTCTGTGTCCCTGTGTGTGTGTATACACAACTGTCTGTGTCCCTGTGTGTGTGTATACACAACTGTCTGTGACCCTGTGTGTGTATACACAACTGTCTGTGTCCCTGTGTGTGTGTGTACACAACTGTCTGTGTCCCTGTGTGTGTGTACACAACTGTCTGTGTCCCTGTGTGTGTGTACACAACTGTCTGTGTCCCTGTGTGTGTATACACAACTGTCTGTGTCCCTGTGTGTGTGTATACACAACTGTCTGTGTCCCTGTGTGTGTGTATACACAACTGTCTGTGTCCCTGTGTGTGTATACACAACTGTCTGTGTCCCTGTGTGTGTGTATGCACAACTGTCTGTGTCCCTGTGTGTGTGTATACACAACTGTCTGTGTCCCTGTGTGTGTGTACACAACTGTCTGTGTCCCTGTGTGTGTGTACACAACTGTCTGTGTCCCTGTGTGTGTGTATACACAACTGTCTGTGTCCCTGTGTGTGTATACACAACTGTCTGTGTCCCTGTGTGTGTGTATACACAACTGTCTGTGTCCCTGTGTGTGTGTACACAACTGTCTGTGTTCCTGTGTGTGTGTATACACAACTGTCTGTGTCCCTGTGTGTGTATACACAACTGTCTGTGTCACTGTGTGTGTATACACAACTGTCTGAGCCCCTGTGTGTGTATACACAACTGTCTGTGTCCCTGTGTGTGTGTACACAACTGTCTGTGTCCCTGTGTGTGTATACACAACTGTCTGTGTCCCTGTGTGTGTATACACAACTGTCTGAGCCCCTGTGTGTGTATACACAACTGTGTGTGTCCCTGTGTGTGTGTACACAACTGTCTGTGTTCCTGTGTGTGTGTGTACACAACTGTCTGTGTCCCTGTGTGTGTGTACACAACTGTCTGTGCCCCTGTGTGTGTATACACAACTGTCTGTGTCCCTGTGTGTGTGTACACACAACTGTCTGTGTTCCTGTGTGTGTATACACAACTGTCTGTGCCCCTGTGTGTGTATACACAACTGTCTCTGTCCCTGTGTGTGTGTATACACAACTGTCTGTGCCCCTGTGTGTGTATACACAACTGTCTGTGTCCCTGTGTGTGTGTACACAACTGTCTGTGTCCCTGTGTGTGTATACACAACTGTCTGTGTCCCTGTGTGTGTATACACAACTGTCTGTGCCCCTGTGTGTGTATACACAACAGTCTGTGTTCCTGTGTGTGTGTATACACAACTGTCTGTGTCCCTGTGTGTGTGTATACACAACTGTCTGTGTCCCTGTGTGTGTGTACACAACTGTCTGTGTCCCTGTGTGTGTGTATACACAACTGTCTGTGTTCCTGTGTGTGTGTGTACACAACTGTCTGTGTTCCTGTGTGTGTGTATACACAACTGTCTGTGTCCCTGTGTGTGTATACACAACTGTCTGTGTCCCTGTGTGTGTATACACAACTGTCTGTGTCCCTGTGTGTGTGTACACAACTGTCTGTGTCCCTGTGTGTGTGTACACAACTGTCTGTGTCCCTGTGTGTGTGTATACACAACTGTCTGTGTCCCTGTGTGTGTGTGTACACAACTGTCTGTGTCCCTGTGTGTGTGTACACAACTGTCTGTGTCCCTGGGTGTGTGTATACACAACTGTCTGTGTCCCTGTGTGTGTATACACAACTGTCTGTGTCCCTGTGTGTGGAGACACAACTGTCTGTGTCCCTGTGTGTGTGTATACACAACTGTCTGTGCCCCTGTGTGTGTGTATACACAACTGTCTGTGTCCCTGTGTGTGTATACACAACTGTCTGTGTCCCTGTGTGTGTATACACAACTGTCTGTGTCCCTGTGTGTGTGTATACACAACTGTCTGTGTCCCTGTGTGTGTATACACAACTGTCTGTGTCCCTGTGTGTGTGTACACAAATGTCTGTGTCCCTGTGTGTGTGTATACACAACTGTCTGTGTCCCTGTGTGTGTATACACAACTGTCTGTGTCCCTGTGTGTGTGTACTCAACTGTCTGTGTCCCTGTGTGTGTGTATACACAACTGTCTGTGCCCCTGTGTGTGTGTATACACAACTGTCTGTGCCCCTGTGTGTGGATACACAACTGTCTGTGTCCCTGTGTGTGTGTACTCAACTGTCTGTGTCCCTGTGTGTGTGTATACACAACTGTCTGTGCCCCTGTGTGTGTGTATACACAACTGTCTATGTCCCTGTGTGTGTATACACAACTGTCTGTGTCCCTGTGTGTGTGTACACAACTGTCTGTGTCCCTGTGTGTGTATACACAACTGTCTGTGTCCCTGTGTGTGTATACACAACTGTCTGTGTCCCTGTGTGTGTATACACAACTGTCTGGGTCCCTGTGTGTGTGTACTCAACTGTCTGTGTCCCTGTGTGTGTGTATACACAACTGTCTGTGCCCCTGTGTGTGTGTATACACAACTGTCTGTGTCCCTGTGTGGGTATACACAACTGTCTGTGTCCCTGTGTGTGTGTACACACAACTGTCTGTGTCCCTGTGTGTGTATACACAACTGTCTGTGTCCCTGTGTGTGTGTATACACAACTGTCTGTGTCCCTGTGTGTGTGTACACAACTGTCTGTGTCCCTGTGTGTGTGTGTACACAACTGTCTGTGTCCCTGTGTGTGTATACACAACTGTCTGTGTCCCTGTGTGTGTATACACAACTGTCTGTGTCCCTGTGTGTGTATACACAACTGTCTGTGTCCCTGTGTGTGTGTGTACACAACTGTCTGTGTCCCTGTGTGTGTGTGTACATGACTGTCTGTGTCCCTGTGTGTGTGTACACAACTGTCTGTGTCCCTGTGTGTGTGTACACAACTGTCTGTGTCCCTGTGTGTGTGTACACAACTGTCTGTGTCCCTGTGTGTGTATACACAACTGTCTGTGTCCCTGTGTGTGTATACACAACTGTCTGTGTCCCTGTGTGTGTATACACAACTGTCTGTGTCCCTGTGTGTGTGTACACAACTGTCTGTGTCCCTGTGTGTGTGTACACAACTGTCTGTGTCCCTGTGTGTGTATACACAACTGTCTGTGTCCCTGTGTGTGTGTGTACACAACTGTCTGTGTCCCTGTGTGTGTGTGTACACAACTGTCTGTGTCCCTGTGTGTGTATACACAACTGTCTGTGTCCCTGTGTGTGTGTGTACACAACTGTCTGTGTCCCTGTGTGTGTGTACACAACTGTCTGTGTCCCTGTGTGTGTGTATACACAACTGTCTGTGCCCCTGTGTGTGTGTATACACAACTGTCTGTGCCCCTGTGTGTGTGTATACACAACTGTCTGTGTTCCTGTGTGTGTGTATACACAACTGTCTGTGTCCCTGTGTGTGTGTATACACAACTGTCTGTGCCCCTGTGTGTGTGTATACACAACTGTCTGTGTTCCTGTGTGTGTGTATACACAACTGTCTGTGTCCCTGTGTGTGTGTACACAACTGTCTGTGTTCCTGTGTGTGTGTATACACAACTGTCTGTGTCCCTGTGTGTGTATACACAACTGTCTGTGTCCCTGTGTGTGTATACACAACTGTCTGTGTCCCTGTGTGTGTATACACAACTGTCTGTGTTCCTGTGTGTGTGTATACACAACTGTCTGTGTCCCTGTGTGTGTATACACAACTGTCTGTGTCCCTGTGTGTGTGTACACAACTGTCTGTGTCCCTGTGTGTGTGTACACAACTGTCTGTGTTCCTGTGTGTGTGTATACACAACTGTCTGTGTCCCTGTGTGTGTATACACAACTGTCTGTGTCCCTGTGTGTGTATACACAACTGTCTGTGTCCCTGTGTGTGTATACACAACTGTCTGTGTCCCTGTGTGTGTGTACACAACTGTCTGTGTCCCTGTGTGTGTATACACAACTGTCTGTGTCCCTGTGTGTGTATACACAACTGTCTGTGTCCCTGTGTGTGTATACACAACTGTCTGTGTCCCTGTGTGTGTATACACAACTGTCTGTGTCCCTGTGTGTGTGTACACAACTGTCTGTGTCCCTGTGTGTGTGTATACACAACTGTCTGTGTTCCTGTGTGTGTGTATACACAACTGTCTGTGTCCCTGTGTGTGTGTACACAACTGTCTGTGTTCCTGTGTGTGTGTATACACAACTGTCTGTGTCCCTGTGTGTGTGTACACAACTGTCTGTGTTCCTGTGTGTGTGTATACACAACTGTCTGTGTCCCTGTGTGTGTATACACAACTGTCTGTGTCCCTGTGTGTGTGTATACACAACTGTCTGTGCCCCTGTGTGTGTGAATACACAACTGTCTGTGCCCCTGTGTGTGTGTATACACAACTGTCTGTGTTCCTGTGTGTGTATACACAACTGTCTGTGTCCCTGTGTGTGTACACACAACTGTCTGTGTCCCTGTGTGTGTATACACAACTGTCTGTGTCCCTGTGTGTGTATACACAACTGTCTGTGTCCCTGTGTGTGTGTACATGACTGTCTGTGTCCCTGTGTGTGTATACACAACTGTCTGTGTCCCTGTGTGTGTATACACAACTGTCTGTGTCCCTGTGTGTGTGTATACACAACTGTCTGTGTTCCTGTGTGTGTGTGTACACAACTGTCTGTGTCCCTGTGTGTGTGTACACAACTGTCTGTGTCCCTGTGTGTGTATACACAACTGTCTGTGTCCCTGTGTGTGTGTACATGACTGTCTGTGTCCCTGTGTGTGTATACACAACTGTCTGTGTCCCTGTGTGTGTATACACAACTGTCTGTGTCCCTGTGTGTGTGTACACAACTGTCTGTGTCCCTGTGTGTGTGTATACACAACTGTCTGTGTCCCTGTGTGTGTATACACAACTGTCTGTGTCCCTGTGTGTGCATACACAACTGTCTGTGTCCCTGTGTGTGTGTATACACAACTGTCTGTGTCCCTGTGTGTGTATACACAACTGTCTGTGTCCCTGTGTGTGTATACACAACTGTCTGTGTCCCTGTGTGTGTGTATACACAACTGTCTGTGTCCCTGTGTGTGTGTACACAACTGTCTGTGTCCCTGTGTGTGTGTACACAACTGTCTGTGTCCCTGTGTGTGTATACACAACTGTCTGTGTCCCTGTGTGTGTGTACACAACTGTCTGTGTCCCTGTGTGTGTATACACAACTGTCTGTGTCCCCGTGTGTGTGTACACAACTGTCTGTGTCCCTGTGTGTGTATACACAACTGTCTGTGCCCCTGTGTGTGTGTACATGTCTGTCTGTGTCCCTGTGTGTGTATACACAACTGTCTGTGTCCCTGTGTGTGTATACACAACTGTCTGTGTCCCTGTGTGTGTGTATACACAACTGTCTGTGTTCCTGTGTGTGTGTACACAACTGTCTGTGTCCCTGTGTGTGTGTACACAACTGTCTGTGTCCCTGTGTGTGTGTGTACACAACTGTCTGTGTCCCTGTGTGTGTGTACACAACTGTCTGTGTCCCTGTGTGTGTGTATACACAACTGTCTGTGTCCCTGTGTGTGTATACACAACTGTCTGTGTCCCTGTGTGTGTGTATACACAACTGTCTGTGTCCCTGTGTGTGTATACACAACTGTCTGTGTCCCTGTGTGTGTGTACACAACTGTCTGTGTCCCTGTGTGTGTGTACACAACTGTCTGTGTCCCTGTGTGTGTGTATACACAACTGTCTGTGTCCCTGTGTGTGTGTGTACACAACTGTCTGTGTTCCTGTGTGTGTGTACACAACTGTCTGTGTCCCTGTGTGTGTGTACACAACTGTCTGTGTCCCTGTGTGTGTATACACAACTGTCTGTGTCCCTGTGTGTGTGTACACAACTGTCTGTGTCCCTGTGTGTGTGTACACAACTGTCTGTGTCCCTGTGTGTGTGTATACACAACTGTCTGTGTCCCTGTGTGTGTGTGTACACAACTGTCTGTGTCCCTGTGTGTGTGTACACAACTGTCTGTGTCCCTGTGTGTGTATACACAACTGTCTGTGTCCCTGTGTGTGTATACACAACTGTCTGTGTCCCTGTGTGTGTATACACAACTGTCTGTGTCCCTGTGTGTGTGTACACAACTGTCTGTGTCCCTGTGTGTGTATACACAACTGTCTGTGTCCCTGTGTGTGTGTACACAACTGTCTGTGTCCCTGTGTGTGTGTATACACAACTGTCTGTGTCCCTGTGTGTGTATACACAACTGTCTGTGTCCCTGTGTGTGTATACACAACTGTCTGTGTCCCTGTGTGTGTATACACAACTGTCTGTGTCCCTGTGTGTGTATACACAACTGTCTGTGTCCCTGTGTGTGTGTACACAACTGTCTGTGTCCCTGTGTGTGTATACACAACTGTCTGTGTCCCTGTGTGTGTGTACACAACTGTCTGTGTCCCTGTGTGTGTGTACACAACTGTCTGTGTCCCTGTGTGTGTATACACAACTGTCTGTGTTCCTGTGTGTGTGTACACAACTGTCTGTGCCCCTGTGTGTGTGTATACACAACTGTCTGTGTCCCTGTGTGTGTATACACAACTGTCTGTGCCCCTGTGTGTGTGTATACACAACTGTCTGTGCCCCTGTGTGTGTGTATACACAACTGTCTGTGTCCCTGTGTGTGTGTATACACAACTGTCTGTGTCCCTGTGTGTGTATACACAACTGTCTGTGTCCCTGTGTGTGTATACACAACTGTCTGTGCCCCTGTGTGTGTGTACATGACTGTCTGTGTCCCTGTGTCTGTATACACAACTGTCTGTGTTCCTGTGTGTGTATACACAACTGTCTGTGTCCCTGTGTGTGTGTGTACACAACTGTCTGTGTCCCTGTGTGTGTGTACACAACTGTCTGTGTCCCTGTGTGTGTGTACACAACTGTCTGTGTCCCTGTGTGTGTGTACACAACTGTCTGTGTCCATGTGTGTGTGTATACACAACTGTCTGTGTCCCTGTGTGTGTGTACACAACTGTCTGTGTCCCTGTGTGTGTGTACACAACTGTCTGTGTCCCTGTGTGTGTATACACAACTGTCTGTGTCCCTGTGTGTGTGTATACACAACTGTCTGTGTCCCTGTGTGTGTACACAACTGTCTGTGTCCCTGTGTGTGTGTACACAACTGTCTGTGTCCCTGTGTGTGTATACACAACTGTCTGTGTCCCTGTGTGTGTGTACACAACTGTCTGTGCCCCTGTGTGTGTATACACAACTGTCTGTGTCCCTGTGTGTGTGTATACACAACTGTCTGTGTCCCTGTGTGTGTGTATACACAACTGTCTGTGTCCCTGTGTGTGTGTATACACAACTGTCTGTGTCCCTGTGTGTGTATACACAACTGTCTGTGTCCCTGTGTGTGTATACACAACTGTCTGTGTCCCTGTGTGTGTGTACACAACTGTCTGTGTCCCTGTGTGTGTATACACAACTGTCTGTGTCCCTGTGTGTGTGTGTACACGACTGTCTGTGTCCCTGTGTGTGTGAATACACAACTGTCTGTGTCCCTGTGTGTGTATACACAACTGTCTGTGTCCCTGTGTGTGTGTGTACACGACTGTCTGTGTCCCTGTGTGTGTATACACAACTGTCTGTGTCCCTGTGTGTGTATACACAACTGCCTGTGTCCCTGTGTGTGGATACACAACTGCCTGTGTCCCTGTGTGTGTGTGTGTACACGACTGTCTGTGTCCCTGTGTGTGTGTACACGACTGTCTGTGTCCCTGTGTGTGTGTGTACACAACTGTCTGTGTCCCTGTGTGTGTATACACAACTGTCTGTGTCCCTGTGTGTGTGTACACAACTGCCTGTGTCCCTGTGTGTGGATACACAACTGCCTGTGTCCCTGTGTGTGTGTGTGTACACGACTGTCTGTGTCCCTGTGTGTGTGTACACAACTGTCTGTGTCCCTGTGTGTGTGTGTGTACATGACTGTCTGTGTCCCTGTGTGTGTATACACAACTGTCTGTGTCCCTGTGTGTGTGTGTGTACATGACTGTCTGTGTCCCTGTGTGTGTATACACAACTGTCTGTGTCCCTGTGTGTGTGTGTGTACACAACTGCCTGTGTCCCTGTGTGTGTGTGTGTACACGACTGTCTGTGTCCCTCTGTGTGTGTACACGACTGTCTGTGTCCCTGTGTGTGTGTACACAACTGTCTGTGTCCCTGTGTGTGTATACACAACTGTCTGTGTCCCTGTGTGTGTGTGTTCACGACTGTCTGTGTCCCTGTGTATGTATACACAACTGTCTGTGTCCCTGTGTGTGTGTATACACAACTGTCTGTCTCCCTGTGTGTGTGTATACACAACTGTCTGTGTCCCTGTGTGTGTGTGTACACGACTGTCTGTGTCCCTGTGTGTGTGTGTATACACAACTGTCTGTGTCCCTGTGTGTGTATACACAACTGTCTGTGTCCCTGTGTGTGTATACACAACTGTCTGTGTCCCTGTGTGTGTGTATACACAACTGTCTGTGTCCCTGTGTGTGTATACACAACTGTCTGTGTCCCGGTGTGTGTGTGTATACACAACTGTCTGTGTCCCTGTGTGTGTGTATACACAACTGTCTGTCTCCCTGTGTGTGTGTATACACAACTGTCTGTGTCCCTGTGTGTGTGTGTACACGACTGTCTGTGTCCCTGTGTGTGTGTGTATACACAACTGTCTGTGTCCCTGTGTGTGTATACACAACTGTCTGTGTCCCTGTGTGTGTGTATACACAACTGTCTGTGTCCCTGTGTGTGTGTGTACACAACTGTCTGTGTCCCTGTGTGTGTGTATACACAACTGTCTGTGTCCCTGTGTGTGTGTATACACAACTGTCTGTGTCCATGTGTGTGTAGACACAACTGTCTGTGTCCCTGTGTGTGTATGTATACACAACTGTCTGTGTCCCTGTGTGTGAGTGTACACAACTGTCTGTGTCCATGTGTGTGTGTATACATGACTGTCTGTGTCCCTGTGTGTGTGTACATGACTGTCTGTGTCCCTGTGTGTGTATACACAACTGTCTGTGTCCCTGTGTGTGTATACACAACTATCTGTGTCCCTGTGTGTGTGTACACAACTGTCTGTGTCCCTGTGTGTGTGTACATGACTGTCTGTGTGCCTGTGTGTGTATACACAACTGTCTGTGTTCCTGTGTGTGTATACACAACTGTCTGTGTCCCTGTGTGTGTGTATACACAACTGTCTGTGTCCCTGTGTGTGTGGGTACATGACTGTCTGTGTCCCTGTGTGTGTATACACAACTGTCTGTGTCCCTGTGTGTGTGTACATGACTGTCTGTGTCCCTGTGTGTGTGTGTACATGACTGTCTGTGTCCCTGTGTGTGTATACACAACTGTCTGTGTCCCTGTGTGTGTATACACAACTGTCTGTGTCCCTGTGTGTGTGTGTACATGACTGTCTGTGTCCCTGTGTGTGTATACACAACTGTCTGTGTCCCTGTATGTGTGTACATGACTGTCTGTGTCCCTGTGTGTGTGTACACAACTGTCTGTGTCCCTGTGTGTGTACACAACTGTCTGTGTTCCTGTGTGTGTGTACATGACTGTCTGTGTCCCTGTGTGTGTATACACAACTGTCTGTGTCCCTGTGTGTGTGTACATGACTGTCTGTGTCCCTGTGTGTGTATACACAACTGTCTGTGTCCCTGTGTGTGTATACACACAACTGTCTGTGTTCCTGTGTGTGTGTACATGACTGTCTGTGTCCCTGTGTGTGTATACACAACTGTCTGTGTCCCTGTGTGTGTGTACATGACTGTCTGTGTCCCTGTGTGTGTATACACAACTGTCTGTGTTCCTGTGTGTGTATACACAACTGTCTGTGTCCCTGTCTGTGTGTATACACAACTGTCTGTGTCCCTGTGTGTGTATACACAACTGTCTGTGTCCCTGTGTGTGTGTACACAACTGTCTGTGCCCCTGTGTGTGTATACACAACTGTCTGTGTCCCTGTGTGTGTATACACAACTGTCTGTGTCCCTGTGTGTGTGTACACAACTGTCTGTGCCCCTGTGTGTGTATACACAACTGTCTGTGTCCCTGTGTGTGTATACACAACTGTCTGTGTCCCTGTGCGTGTATACACAACTGTCTGTGCCCCTGTGTGTGTATACACAACTGTCTGTGTCCCTGTGTGTGTATACACAACTGTCTGTGTCCCTGTGTGTGTATACACAACTGTCTGTGTCCCTGTGTGTGTATACACAACTGTCTGTGTCCCTGTGTGTGTGTACACAACTGTCTGTGTCCCTGTGTGTGTGTATACACAACTGTCTGTGTCCCTGTGTGTGTATACACAACTGTCTGTGTCCCTGTGTGTGTGTACACAACTGTCTGTGCCCCTGTGTGTGTATACACAACTGTCTGTGTCCCTGTGTGTGTGTATACACAACTGTCTGTGTCCCTGTGTGTGTATACACAACTGTCTGTGTCCCTGTGTGTGTATACACAACTGTCTGTGTCCCTATGTGTGTATACACAACTGTCTGTGTCCCTGTGTGTGTGTATACACAACTGTCTGTGTCCCTGTGTGTGTGTACACAACTGTCTGTGTCCCTGTGTGTGTGTACACAACTGTCTGTGTCCCTGTGTGTGTATACACAACTGTCTGTGTCCCTGTGTGTGTATACACAACTGTCTGTGTCCCTGTGTGTGTATACACAACTGTCTGTGTCCCTGTGTGTGTATACACAACTGTCTGAGCCCCTGTGTGTGTATACACAACTGTCTGTGTCCCTGTGTGTGTATACACAACTGTCTGTGTCCCTGTGTGTGTGTACACAACTGTCTGTGTCCCTGTGTGTGTATACACAACTGTCTGAGCCCCTGTGTGTGTATACACAACTGTCTGTGTCCCTGTGTGTGTATACACAACTGTCTGTGTCCCTGTGTGTGTATACACAACTGTCTGAGCCCCTGTGTGTGTATACACAACTGTCTGTGTCCCTGTGTGTGTGTATACATGACTGTCTGTGTCCCTGTGTGTGTGGAAACACAACTGTCTGTGTCCCTGTGTGTGTATACACAACTGTCTGTGTCCCTGTGTGTGTGTACACGACTGTCTGTGTCCCTGTGTGTGTATACACAACCGTCTGTGTCCCTGTGTGTGTACACAACTGTCTGTGTTCCTGTGTGTGTGTACATGACTGTCTGTGTCCCTGTGTGTGTGTATACACAACTGTCTGTGTCCCTGTGTGTGTGTACACAACTGTCTGTGTTCCTGTGTGTGTGTACATGACTGTCTGTGTCCCTGTGTGTGTGTACATGACTGTCTGTGTCCCTGTGTGTGTGTATACACAACTGTCTGTGTCCCTGTGTGTGTATACACAACTGTCTGTGTCCCTGTGTGTGTATACACAACTGTCTGTGTCCCTGTGTGTGTGTACACAACTGTCTGTGTCCCTGTGTGTGTATACACAACTGTCTGTGTCCCTGTGTGTGTATACACAACTGTCTGTGTCCCTGTGTGTGTGTATACCTGACTGTCTGTGTCCCTGTGTGTGTATACACAACTGTCTGTGTCCCTGTGTGTGTATACACAACTGTCTGTGCCCCTGTGTGTGTATACACAACTGTCTGTGTCCCTGTGTGTGTATACACAACTGTCTGTGTCCCTGTGTGTGTATACACAACTGTCTGTGTCCCTGTGTGTGTGTACACGACTGTCTGTGTCCCTCTGTGTGTATACACAATTGTCTGTGTCCCTGTGTGTGTATACACAACTGTCTGTGTCCCTGTGTGTGTATACACAACTGTCTGTGTTCCTGTGTGTGTATACACAACTGTCTGTGTCCCTGTGTGTGTACATAACTGTCTGTGTCCCTGTGTGTGTATACACAACTGTCTGTGTCCCTGTGTGTGTATACACAACTGTCTGTGTCCCTGTGTGTGTGTACATGACTGTCTGTGTCCCTGTGTGTGTATACACAACTGTCTGTGTCCCTGTGTGTGTATACACAACTGTCTGTGTCCCTGTGTGTGTATACACAACTGTCTGTGTCCCTGTGTGTGTGTACACAACTGTCTGTGTCCCTGTGTGTGTGTACATGACTGTCTGTGTCCCTGTGTGTGTATACACAACTGTCTGTGTTCCTGTGTGTGTATACACAACTGTCTGTGTCCCTGTGTGTGTGTACAGGACTGTCTGTGTCCCTGTGTGTGTATACACAACTGTCTGTGTCCCTGTGTGTGTGTACATGACTGTCTGTGTCCCTGTGTGTGTATACACAACTGTCTGTGTCCCTGTGTGTGTATACACACAACTGTCTGTGTTCCTGTGTGTGTGTACATGACTGTCTGTGTCCCTGTGTGTGTATACACAACTGTCTGTGTCCCTGTGTGTGTGTACATGACTGTCTGTGTCCCTGTGTGTGTATACACAACTGTCTGTGTCCCTGTGTGTGTATACACACAACTGTCTGTGTTCCTGTGTGTGTGTACATGACTGTCTGTGTCCCTGTGTGTGTATACACAACTGTCTGTGTCCCTGTGTGTGTGTACATGACTGTCTGTGTCCCTGTGTGTGTATACACAAATGTCTGTGTTCCTGTGTGTGTATACACAACTGTCTGTGTCCCTCTGTGTGTGTACATGACTGTCTGTGTCCCTGTGTGTGTATACACAACTGTCTGTGTCCCTGTGTGTGTGTACATGACTGTCTGTGTCCCTGTGTGTGTATACACAACTGTCTGTGTCCCTGTGTGTGTATACACACAACTGTCTGTGTTCCTGTGTGTGTGTACATGACTGTCTGTGTCCCTGTGTGTGTATACACAACTGTCTGTGTTCCTGTGTGTGTATACACAACTGTCTGTGTCCCTGTGTGTGTATACACAACTGTCTGTGTCCCTGTGTGTGTGTACACAACTGTCTGTGTCCCTGTGTGTGTATACACAACTGTCTGTGTCCCTGTGTGTGTATACACAACTGTCTGTGTCCCTGTGTGTGTGTACACAACTGTCTGTGTCCCTGTGTGTGTATACACAACTGTCTGTGTCCCTGTGTGTGTATACACAACTGTCTGTGTCCCTGTGTGTGTATACACAACTGTCTGTGTCCCTGTGTGTGTGTACACAACTGTCTGTGTCCCTGTGTGTGTATACACAACTGTCTGTGTCCCTGTGTGTGTATACACAACTGTCTGTGTCCCTGTGTGTGTGTACACAACTGTCTGTGTCCCTGTGTGTGTGTGTACATGACTGTCTGTGTCCCTGTGTATGTGTGTACATGACTGTCTGTGTCCCTGTGTGTGTATACACAACTGTCTGTGTCCCTGTGTGTGTGTGTACACAACTGTCTATGTCCCTGTGTGTGTGTACACGACTGTCTGTGTCCCTGTGTGTGTATACACAACTGTCTGTGTCCCTGTGTGTGTATACACAACTGTCTGTGTCCCTGTGTGTGTGTACACAACTGTCTATGTCCCTGTGTGTGTATACACAACTGTCTGTGTCCCTGTGTGTGTATACACAACTGTCTGTGTCCCTGTGTGTGTATACACAACTGTCTGTGTCCCTGTGTGTGTATACACAACTGTCTGTGTCCCTGTGTGTGTGTACACAACTGTCTGTGTCCCTGTGTGTGTGTACACAACTGTCTGTGTCCCTGTGTGTGTATACACAACTGTCTGTGTCCCTGTGTGTGTATACACAACTGTCTGTGTCCCTGTGTGTGTGTATACACAACTGTCTGTGTCCCTGTGTGTGTGTACATGACTGTCTGTGTCCCTGTGTGTGTGTACACAACTGTCTGTGTCCCTGTGTGTGTATACACAACTGTCTGTGTCCCTGTGTGTGTGTATACACAACTGTCTGTGTCCCTGTGTGTGTATACACAACTGTCTGTGTCCCTGTGTGTGTATACACAACTGTCTGTGTCCCTGTGTGTGTGTACACAACTGTCTGTGTCCCTGTGTGTGTATACACAACTGTCTGTGTCCCTGTGTGTGTATACACAACTGTCTGTGTCCCTGTGTGTGTATACACAACTGTCTGTGTCCCTGTGTGTGTATACACAACTGTCTGTGTCCCTGTGTGTGTATACACAACTGTCTGTGTCCCTGTGTGTGTGTACACAACTGTCTGTGTCCCTGTGTGTGTGTATACACAACTGTCTGTGTCCCTGTGTGTGTGTATACACAACTGTCTGTGTCCCTGTGTGTGTACACAACTGTCTGTGTCCCTGTGTGTGTGTATACACAACTGTCTGTGTCCCTGTGTGTGTATACACAACTGTCTGTGTCCCTGTGTGTATACACAACTGTCTGTGTCCCTGTGTGTGTATACACAACTGTCTGTGTCCCTGTGTGTGTGTATACACAACTGTCTGTGTCCCTGTGTGTGTGTATACACAACTGTCTGTGTCCCTGTGTGTGTGTATACACAACTGTCTGTGTCCCTGTGTGTGTATACACAACTGTCTGTGTCCCTGTGTGTGTATACACAACTGTCTGTGTCCCTGTGTGTGTATACACAACTGTCTGTGTCCCTGTGTGTGTGTGTACATGACTGTCTGTGACCCTGTGTGTGTATACACAACTGTCTGTGTCCCTGTGTGTGTGTGTACACAACTGTCTGTGTCCCTGTGTGTGTGTACGCAACTGTCTGTGTCCCTGTGTGTGTGTATACACAACTGTCTGTGTCCCTGTGTGTGTGTATACACAACTGTCTGTGTCCCTGTGTGTGTATACACAACTGTCTGTGTCCCTGTGTGTGTATACACAACTGTCTGTGTCCCTGTGTGTGTATACACAACTGTCTGTGTCCCTGTGTGTGTGTACACAACTGTCTGTGTCCCTGTGTGTGTGTATACACAACTGTCTGTGTCCCTGTGTGTGTGTATACACAACTGTCTGTGTCCCTGTGTGTGTACACAACTGTCTGTGTCCCTGTGTGTGTGTATACACAACTGTCTGTGTCCCTGTGTGTGTATACACAACTGTCTGTGTCCCTGTGTGTATACACAACTGTCTGTGTCCCTGTGTGTGTATACACAACTGTCTGTGTCCCTGTGTGTGTGTATACACAACTGTCTGTGTCCCTGTGTGTGTGTATACACAACTGTCTGTGTCCCTGTGTGTGTGTATACACAACTGTCTGTGTCCCTGTGTGTGTGTATACACAACTGTCTGTGTCCCTGTGTGTGTGTATACACAACTGTCTGTGTCCCTGTGTGTGTGTATACACAACTGTCTGTGTCCCTGTGTGTGTGTACACAACTGTCTGTGTCCCTGTGTGTGTGTACACAACTGTCTGTGTTCCTGTGTGTGTGTATACACAACTGTCTGTGTCCCTGTGTATGTATACACAACTGTCTGTGTCCCTGTGTGTGTGTATACACAACTGTCTGTGTCCCTGTGTGTGTGTATACACAACTGTCTGTGTCCCTGTGTATGTATACACAACTGTCTGTGTCCCTGTGTGTGTGTATACACAACTGTCTGTGTCCCTGTGTGTGTACACAACTGTCTGTGTCCCTGTGTGTGTGCATACACAACTGTCTGTGTCCCTGTGTATGTATACACAACTGTCTGTGTCCCTGTGTGTGTACACAACTGTCTGTGTCCCTGTGTGTGTGCATACACAACTGTCTGTGTCCCTGTGTATGTATACACAACTGTCTGTGTCCCTGTGTGTGCATACACAACTGTCTGTGTCCCTGTGTATGTATACACAACTGTCTGTGTCCCTGTGTGTGTGTATACACAACTGTCTGTGTCCCTGTGTGTGTATACACAACTGTCTGTGTCCCTGTGTGTGTGTACACAACTGTCTGTGTCCCTGTGTGTGTATACACAACTGTCTGTGTCCCTGTGTGTGTGTACACAACTGTCTGTGTCCCTGTGTGTGTATACACAACTGTCTGTGTTCCTGTGTGTGTGTACACAACTGTCTGTGTCCCTGTGTGTGTGTACACAACTGTCTGTGTCCCTGTGTGTGTATACACAACTGTCTGTGTCCCTGTGTGTGTGTACACAACTGTCTGTGTCCCTGTGTGTGTATACACAACTGTCTGTGTTCCTGTGTGTGTGTACACAACTGTCTGTGTCCCTGTGTGTGTGTACACAACTGTCTGTGTCCCTGTGTGTGTATACACAACTGTCTGTGTCCCTGTGTGTGTGTATACACAACTGTCTGTGTCCCTGTGTGTGTGTATACACAACTGTCTGTGTCCCTGTGTGTGTGTACACAACTGTCTGTGTCCCTGTGTGTGTATACACAACTGTCTGTGTCCCTGTGTGTGTATACACAACTGTCTGTGCCCCTGTGTGTGTGTACACAACTGTCTGTGTCCCTGTGTGTGTACACAACTGTCTGTGTCCCTGTGTGTGTGTACATGACTGTCTGTGTTCCTGTGTGTGTGTATACACAACTGTCTGTGTCCCTGTGTGTGTGTATACACAACTGTCTGTGTCCCTGTGTGTGTATACACAACTGTCTGTGTCCCTGTCTGTGTGTATACACAACTGTCTGTGTCCCTGTGTGTGTGTGTACACAACTGTCTGTGTCCCTGTGTGTGTGTACATGACTGTCTGTGTTCCTGTGTGTGTGTATACACAACTGTCTGTGTCCCTGTGTGTGTATACACAACTGTCTGTGTCCCTGTCTGTGTGTATACACAACTGTCTGTGTCCCTGTGTGTGTATACACAACTGTCTGTGTCCCTGTGTGTGTGTATACACAACTGTCTGTGTCCCTGTGTGTGTATACACAACTGTCTGTGTCCCTGTGTGTGTATACACAACTGTCTGTGTCCCTGTGTGTGTGTACACAACTGTCTGTGTCCCTGTGTGTGTATACACAACTGTCTGTGTCCCTGTGTGTGTATACACAACTGTCTGTGTCCCTGTGTGTGTATACACAACTGTCTGTGTCCCTGTGTGTGTGTACATGACTGTCTGTGTTCCTGTGTGTGTGTATACACAACTGTCTGTGTCCCTGTGTGTGTGTACACAACTGTCTGTGTCCCTGTGTGTGTGTATACACAACTGTCTGTGTCCCTGTGTGTGTGTATACACAACTGTCTGTGTCCCTGTGTGTGTATACACAACTGTCTGTGTCCCTGTGTGTGTGTATACACAACTGTCTGTGTCCCTGTGTGTGTATACACAACTGTCTGTGTCCCTGTGTGTGTATGCACAACTGTCTGTGTCCCTGTGTGTGTGTGTACACAACTGTCTGTGTCCCTGTGTGTGTGTATACACAACTGTCTGTGTCCCTGTGTGTGTATACACAACTGTCTGTGTCCCTGTGTGTGTGTATACACAACTGTCTGTGTCCCTGTGTGTGTATACACAACTGTCTGTGTCCCTGTGTGTGTATACACAACTGTCTGTGTCCCTGTGTGTGTATACACAACTGTCTGTGTCCCTGTGTGTGTGTATACACAACTGTCTGTGTCCCTGTGTGTGTATACACAACTGTCTGTGTCCCTGTGTGTGTGTGCACACAACTGTCTGTGTCCCTGTGTGTGTACACACAACTGTCTGTGTCCCTGTGTGTGTGTACACAACTGTCTGTGTCCCTGTGTGTGTATACACAACTGTCTGTGTCCCTGTGTGTGTGTATACACAACTGTCTGTGTCCCTGTGTGTGTGTACACAACTGTCTGTGTCCCTGTGTGTGTGTATACACAACTGTCTGTGTCCCTGTGTGTGTATACACAACTGTCTGTGTCCCTGTGTGTGTATACACAACTGTCTGTGTCCCTGTGTGTGTGTATACACAACTGTCTGTGTCCCTGTGTGTGTGTACATGACTGTCTGTGTTCCTGTGTGTGTTTATACACAACTGTCTGTGTCCCTGTGTGTGTATACACAACTGTCTGTGTCCCTGTGTGTGTGTACACAACTGTCTGTGTCCCTGTGTGTGTGTATACACAACTGTCTGTGTCCCTGTGTGTGTATACACAACTGTCTGTGTCCCTGTGTGTGTGTATACACAACTGTCTGTGTCCCTGTGTGTGTGTATACACAACTGTCTGTGTCCCTGTGTGTGTATACACAACTGTCTGTGTCCCTGTGTGTGTATACACAACTGTCTGTGTCCCTGTGTGTGTGTATACACAACTGTCTGTGTCCCTGTGTGTGTGTACATGACTGTCTGTGTTCCTGTGTGTGTTTATACACAACTGTCTGTGTCCCTGTGTGTGTATACACAACTGTCTGTGTCCCTGTGTGTGTGTACACAACTGTCTGTGTCCCTGTGTGTGTGTATACACAACTGTCTGTGTCCCTGTGTGTGTATACACAACTGTCTGTGTCCCTGTGTGTGTGTATACACAACTGTCTGTGTCCCTGTGTGTGTGTATACACAACTGTCTGTGTCCCTGTGTGTGTATACACAACTGTCTGTGTCCCTGTGTGTGTGTATACACAACTGTCTGTGTCCCTGTGTGTGTATACACAACTGTCTGTTTCCCTGTGTGTGTGTATACACAACTGTCTGTGTTCCTGTGTGTGTGTATACACAACTGTCTGTGTCCCTGTGTGTGTATACACAACTGTCTGTGTCCCTGTGTGTGTGTGTACACAACTGTCTGTGTCCCTGTGTGTGTGTATACACAACTGTCTGTGTTCCTGTGTGTGTGTGTACACAACTGTCTGTGTCCCTGTGTGTGTGTATACACAACTTTCTGTGTTCCTGTGTGTGTGTATACACAACTGTCTGTGTCCCTGTGTGTGTGTATACACAACTTTCTGTGTTCCTGTGTGTGTGTGTACACAACTGTCTGTGTCCCTGTGTGTGTGTATACACAACTGTCTGTGTCCCTGTGTGTGTGTACACAACTGTCTGTGTCCCTGTGTGTGTGTATACACAACTGTCTGTGTCCCTGTGTGTGTATACACAACTGTCTGTGTCCCTGTGTGTGTGTACATGACTGTCTGTGTCCCTGTGTGTGTGTGTACACAACTGTCTGTGTCCCTGTGTGTGTGTATACACAACTGTCTGTGTCCCTGTGTGTGTATACACAACTGTCTGTGTCCCTGTGTGTGTGTACATGACTGTCTGTGTCCCTGTGTGTGTGTGTACACAACTGTCTGTGTCCCTGTGTGTGTGTATACACAACTGTCTGTGTTCCTGTGTGTGTGTACACAACTGTCTGTGTCCCTGTGTGTGTGTATACACAACTGTCTGTGTCCCTGTGTGTGTACACAACTGTCTGTGTCCCTGTGTGTGTATACACAACTGTCTGTGTCCCTGTGTGTGTGTATACACAACTGTCTGTGTCCCTGTGTGTGTGTATACACAACTGTCTGTGTCCCTGTGTGTGTGTATACACAACTGTCTGTGTCCCTGTGTGTGTGTACACAAATTTCTGTGTCCCTGTGTGTGTGTATACACAACTGTCTGTGCCCCTGTGTGTGTATACACAACTGTCTGTGTCCCTGTGTGTGTATACACAACTGTCTGTGTCCCTGTGTGTGTGTATACACAACTGTCTGTGTCCCTGTGTGTGTGTACACAACTGTCTGTGTCCCTGTGTGTGTGTATACACAACTGTCTGAGTCCCTGTGTGTGTATACACAACTGTCTGTGTCCCTGTGTGTGTATACACAACTGTCTGTGTCCCTGTGTGTGTGTATACACAACTGTCTGTGTCCCTGTGTGTGTGTATACACAACTGTCTGTGTCCCTGTGTGTGTGTGTACACAACTGTCTGTGTCCCTGTGTGTGTATACACAACTGTCTGTGTCCCTGTGTGTGTGTACACAACTGTCTGTGTCCCTGTGTGTGTATACACAACTGTCTGTGCCCCTGTGTGTGTGTACACAACTGTCTGTGTCCCTGTGTGTGTATACACAACTGTCTGTGCCCCTGTGTGTGTGTACACAACTGTCTGTGTCCCTGTGTGTGTATACACAACTGTCTGTGTCCCTGTGTGTGTATACACAACTGTCTGTGTCCCTGTGTGTGTGTATACACAACTGTCTGTGTCCCTGTGTGTGTATACACAACTGTCTGTGCCCCTGTGTGTGTGTACACAACTGTCTGTGTCCCTGTGTGTGTATACACAACTGTCTGTGTCCCTGTGTGTGTATACACAACTGTCTGTGTCCCTGTGTGTGTGTATACACAACTGTCTGTGTCCCTGTGTGTGTGTATACACAACTGTCTGTGTCCCTGTGTGTGTATACACAACTGTCTGTGTCCCTGTGTGTGTGTATACAAAACTGTCTGTGTCCCTGTGTGTGTGTATACACAACTGTCTGTGTCCCTGTGTGTGTGTATACACAACTGTCTGTGTCCCCGTGTGTGTGTACACAACTGTCTGTGTCCCTGTGTGTGTATACACAACTGTCTGTGCCCCTGTGTGTGTGTACACAACTGTCTGTGTCCCTGTGTGTGTATACACAACTGTCTGTGTCCCTGTGTGTGTATACACAACTGTCTGTGTCCCTGTGTGTGTGTATACACAACTGTCTGTGTCCCTGTGTGTGTGTATACACAACTGTCTGTGTCCCTGTGTGTGTATACACAACTGTCTGTGCCCCTGTGTGTGTACACAACTGTCTGTGTCCCTGTGTGTGTAGACACAACTGTCTGTGTCCCTGTGTGTGTGTATACACAACTGTCTGTGTCCCTGTGTGTGTATACACAACTGTCTGTGTCCCTGTGTGTGTATACACAACTCTCTGTGTCCCTGTGTGTGTGTATACACAACTGTCTGTGTCCCTGTGTGTGTATACACAACTGTCTGTGTCCCTGTGTGTGTGTATACACAACTGTCTGTGTCCCTGTGTGTGTGTACACAACTGTCTGTGTCCCTGTGTGTGTATACACAACTGTCTGTGTCCCTGTGTGTGTGTATACACAACTGTCTGTGTCCCTGTGTGTGTATACACAACTGTCTGTGCCCCTGTGTGTGTGTACACAACTGTCTGTGTCCCTGTGTGTGTATACACAACTGTCTGTGTCCCTGTGTGTGTGTATACACAACTGTCTGTGTCCCTGTGTGTGTATACACAACTGTCTGTGTCCCTGTGTGTGTATACACAACTCTCTGTGTCCCTGTGTGTGTGTATACACAACTGTCTGTGTCCCTGTGTGTGTATACACAACTGTCTGTGTCCCTGTGTGTGTGTATACACAACTGTCTGTGTCCCTGTGTGTGTGTACACAACTGTCTGTGTCCCTGTGTGTGTATACACAACTGTCTGTGTCCCTGTGTGTGTGTATACACAACTGTCTGTGTCCCTGTGTGTGTGTACACAACTGTCTGTGCCCCTGTGTGTGTATACACAACTGTCTGTGTCCCTGTGTGTGTATACACAACTGTCTGTGTCCCTGTGTGTGTGTATACACAACTGTCTGTGTCCCTGTGTGTGTGTATACACAACTGTCTGTGTCCCTGTGTGTGTGTACACAACTGTCTGTGTCCCTGTGTGTGTGTACACAACTGTCTGTGTCCTTGTGTGTGTATACACAACTGTCTGTGTCCCTGTGTGTGTGTACACAACTGTCTGTGTCCCTGTGTGTGTGTATACACAACTGTCTGTGTCCCTGTGTGTGTATACACAACTGTCTGTGTCCCTGTGTGTGTGTACACAACTGTCTGTGTCCCTGTGTGTGTATACACAACTGTCTGTGTCCCTGTGTGTGTATACACAACTGTCTGTGTCCCTGTGTGTGTGTATACACAACTGTCTGTGTCCCTGTGTGTGTGTACACAACTGTCTGTGTCCCTGTGTGTGTGTACACAACTGTCTGTGTCCCTGTGTGTGTATACACAACTGTCTGTGTCCCTGTGTGTGTGTACACAACTGTCTGTGTCCCTGTGTGTGTACACAACTGTCTGTGTCCCTGTGTGTGTATACACAACTGTCTGTGTCCCTGTGTGTGTGTATACACAACTGTCTGTGTCCCTGTGTGTGTGTACACAACTGTCTGTGTCCCTGTGTGTGTGTACACAACTGTCTGTGTCCCTGTGTGTGTATACACAACTGTCTGTGTCCCTGTGTGTGTGTATACACAACTGTCTGTGTCCCTGTGTGTGTGTACACAACTGTCTGTGTCCCTGTGTGTGTGTACACAACTGTCTGTGTCCCTGTGTGTGTGTATACACAACTGTCTGTGTCCCTGTGTGTGTATACACAACTGTCTGTGTCCCTGTGTGTGTGTGTACACAACTGTCTGTGCCCCTGTGTGTGTATACACAACTGTCTGTGTCCCTGTGTGTGTATACACAACTGTCTGTGTCCCTGTGTGTGTGTGTACACAACTGTCTGTGTCCCTGTGTGTGTGTACACAACTGTCTGTGTCCCTGTGTGTGTGTATACACAACTGTCTGTGTCCCTGTGTGTGTATACACAACTGTCTGTGTCCCTGTGTGTGTATACACAACTGTCTGTGTCCCTGTGTGTGTATACACAACTGTCTGTGCCCCTGTGTGTGTATACACAACTGTCTGTGTCCCTGTGTGTGTATACACAACTGTCTGTGTCCCTGTGTGTGTGTATACACAACTGTCTGTGTCCCTGTGTGTGTGTATACACAACTGTCTGTGTCCCTGTGTGTGTGTGTACACAACTGTCTGTGTCCCTGTGTGTGTGTATACACAACTGTCTGTGTCCCTGTGTGTGTGTACACAACTGTCTGTGTCCCTGTGTGTGTATACACAACTGTCTGTGTCCCTGTGTGTGTGTACACAACTGTCTGTGTCCCTGTGTGTGTGTACACAACTGTCTGTGTCCCTGTGTGTGTATACACAACTGTCTGTGTCCCTGTGTGTGTGTACACAACTGTCTGTGCCCCTGTGTGTATACACAACTGTCTGTGTCCCTGTGTGTGTATACACAACTGTCTGTGTCCCTGTGTGTGTGTATACACAACTGTCTGTGTCCCTGTGTGTGTATACACAACTGTCTGTGTCCCTGTGTGTGTGTACACAACTGTCTGTGTCCCTGTGTGTGTGTATACACAACTGTCTGTGTTCCTGTGTGTGTGTATACACAACTGTCTGTGTTCCTGTGTGTGTATACACAACTGTCTGTGTCCCTGTGTGTGTATACACAACTGTCTGTGTCCCTGTGTGTGTATACACAACTGTCTGTGTTCCTGTGTGTGTATACACAACTGTCTGTGTCCCTGTGTGTGTGTATACACAACTGTCTGTGTCCCTGTGTGTGTGTATACACAACTGTCTGTGTCCCTGTGTGTGTGTACACAACTGTCTGTGTCCCTGTGTGTGTGTACACAACTGTCTGTGCCCCTGTGTGTGTATACACAACTGTCTGTGTCCCTGTGTGTGTATACACAACTGTCTGTGTCCCTGTGTGTGTGTGTACACAACTGTCTGTGTCCCTGTGTGTGTGTGTACACAACTGTCTGTGTCCCTGTGTTTGTATACACAACTGTCTGTGTTCCTGTGTGTGTATACACAACTGTCTGTGTCCCTGTGTGTGTACACAACTGTCTGTGCCCCTGTGTGTGTGTATACACAACTGTCTGTGTCCCTGTGTGTGTATACACAACTGTCTGTGTTCCTGTGTGTGTGTACATGACTGTCTGTGTTCCTGTGTGTGTATACACAACTGTCTGTGTCCCTGTGTGTGTGTACACAACTGTCTGTGTCCCTGTGTGTGTGTATACACAACTGTCTGTGTCCCTGTGTGTGTGTATACACAACTGTCTGTGTCCCTGTGTGTGTGTATACACAACTGTCTGTGTCCCTGTGTGTGTGTATACACAACTGTCTGTGTCCCTGTGTGTGTGTATACACAACTGTCTGTGTTCTTGTGTGTGTATACACAACTGTCTGTGTCCCTGTGTGTGTGTATACACAACTGTCTGTGTCCCTGTGTGTGTATACACAACTGTCTGTGTCCCTGTGTGTGTGTGTACACAACTGTCTGTGCCCCTGTGTGTGTATACACAACTGTCTGTGTCCCTGTGTGTGTGTACACAACTGTCTGTGTCCCTGTGTGTGTGTATACACAACTGTCTGTGTCCCTGTGTGTGTGTATACACAACTGTCTGTGTCCCTGTGTGTGTGTACACAACTGTCTGTGTCCCTGTGTGTGTATACACAACTGTCTGTGTCCTTGTGTGTGTGTATACACAACTGTCTGTGTCCCTGTGTGTGTGTATACACAACTGTCTGTGTCCCTGTGTGTGTGTATACACAACTGTCTGTGTCCCTGTGTGTGTGTATACACAACTGTCTGTGTCCCTGTGTGTGTATACACAACTGTCTGTGTCCCTGTGTGTGTGTATACACAACTGTCTGTGTCCCTGTGTGTGTATACACAACTGTCTGTGTCCCTGTGTGTGTATACACAACTGTCTGTGTCCCTGTGTGTGTACATGACTGTGTGCGAACCTGGTGGTGTTTTTTGAAGAAGTGACCAAAATGGTTGACGAAGGAAGTGCCGTGGATGTTGTCTATATGGACTTTAGTAAAGCGTTTGACAAAGTCCCTCATGGTCGGCTAGTGAAAAAGGTTGGATCCCATGGGATAAAGGGGGAGGTGGCTAGATGGGTGGAGAACTGGATTGGTCATAGAAGACAGAGGGTGGTAGTGGAAGGGTCTTTTTCCGGCTGGAGGCCTGTGACTAGTGGTGTACCGCAGGGCTCTGTATTGGGACCTCTGCTGTTTGTGATTTATATAAATGATCTGGAAGAAGGAGTAACTGGGGTGATCAGTAAGTTTGCGGACGACACAAAACTGGCAGGACTTGCAGATAGTGAGGAACATTGTCAGAGGCTACAGAAGGATATAGATAGGCTGGAAATTTGGGCAAGGAAATGGCAGATGGAGTTCAATCCTGATAAATGCGAAGTGATGCATTTTGGTGGGAATAATGTAGGGAGGAGCTACACGATAAATGGAAGAACCATAAAGGGTGTAGAGACGCAGAGGGACCTGGGTGTGCAAGTCCACAGATCTTTGAAGGTGACGTCACAGGTGGAGAAGGTGGTGAAGAAGGCATATGGCATGCTTGCCTTTATAGGACGGGGCATAGAGTATAAAAGTTGGGGTCTGATGTTGCAGATGTATAGAACGTTGGTTCGGCCGCATTTGGAATACTGCGTCCAGTTCTGGTCGCCACACTACCAGAAGGACGTGGAGGCTTTGGAGAGAGTGCAGAGGAGGTTTACCAGGATGTTGCCTGGTATGGAGGGGCTTGGTTATGAGGAGAGATTGGGGAAACTGGGGTTGTTCTCCTTGGAAAGACGGAGGATGAGGGGAGACTTAATAGAGGTGTATAAAATTATGAAAGGCATAGATAGGGTGAACGGTGGGAAGCTTTTCCCCGGGTCGGTGGTGACGTTCACGAGGGGTCATAGGTTCAAGGTGAAGGGGGGGAGGTTTAACACAGATATCAGAAGGACATATTTCACACAGAGGGTCGTGGGGGCCTGGAATGTGTTGCCGGGCAAGGTGGTGGAGGCGGACACACTGGGAACGTTTAAGACTTATCTAGACAGCTATATGAACGGAGTGGGAATGGAGGGATACAAAAGAGTGGTCTAGTTTGGACCAGGGAGCGGCGCGGGCTAATTGTTCCTGGTTTCTCGTTTCAAGGCTTCATTCTACGATCATCTTGCTGGTGCCAGTACAGAGTGAGACTGCGGATAGTTGGGAACCTGTCTCGGGGGCAGGGAATTCATATGGTGTTCGTGGAAGTGGAAATGACTAGGGTTGGGAAGCATTTTCCGATCGGGGCCATTGTGATCTCCTGGACTCGTTTCGATCGCCTCAGGGGGTCGGAGAGGAATTTCCCAGATTTTTTTTTTTTCCCCATATTGGCCCTGGGGTTTTTCACTCTGGGTTTTCGCCTCTCCCTGGAGATCACATGGTCTGGAATGGGGGGGTGGGGGTGAGTTAATAGGTTGTAATGAACAAAGCATCATAGCTGTGAGGGACAGCTCGGTGGATAGGATATTGGTATGTAGATAGGCTGGAAAATTGGGCGGGGATCCTGGATTCAGGATTCAATCCTGGACCGGGGAGCGGCGCGGGCTTGGAGGGCCGAAGGGCCTGTTCCTGTGCTGTATTGTTCTTTGTTCTATACACAACTGTCTGTGTCCCTGTGTGTGTATACACAACTGTCTGTGTCCCTGTGTGTGTACACAACTGTCTGTGTCCCTGTGTGTGTATACACAACTGTCTGTGTCCCTGTGTGTGTGTGTACACAACTGTCTGTGTCCCTGTGTGTGTATACACAACTGTCTGTGTCCCTGTGTGTGTATACACAACTGTCTGTGTCCCTGTGTGTGTATACACAACTGTCTGTGTCCCTGTGTGTGTATACACAACTGTCTGTGTCCCTGGGTGTGTATACACAACTGTCTGTGTCCCTGTGTGTGTGTACATGACTGTCTGTGTCCCTGTGTGTGTGTATACACAACTGTCTGTGTCCCTGGGTGTGTATACACAACTGTCTGTGTCCCTGTGTGTGTATACACAACTGTCTGAGCCCCTGTGTGTGTGTATACACAACTGTCTGTGCCCCTGTGTGTGTGTATACACAACTGTCTGTGTCCCTGTGTGTGTGTACATGACTGTCTGTGACCCTGTGTGTGTGTATACACAACTGTCTGTGTCCCTGTGTGTGTGTATACACAACTGTCTGTGTCCCTGTGTGTGTGTACATGACTGTCTGTGACCCTGTGTGTGTGTATACACAACTGTCTGTGTCCCTGTGTGTGTATACACAACTGTCTGTGTCCCTGTGTGTGTGTATACACAACTGTCTGTGTCCCTGTGTGTGTGTACATGACTGTCTGTGACCCTGTGTGTGTGTATACACAACTGTCTGTGTCCCTGTGTGTGTATACACAACTGTCTGTGTCCCTGTGTGTGTATACACGACTGTCTGTGTCCCTGGGTGTGTATACACAACTGTCTGTGTCCCTGTGTGTGTATACACAACTGTCTGTGTCCCTGGGTGTGTATACACAACTGTCTGTGTCCCTGTGTGTGTATACACAACTGTCTGTGTCCCTGTGTGTGTGTGTACATGACTGTCTGTGTCCCTGTGTGTGTGTGTACATGACTGTCTGTGTCCCTGTGTGTGTATACACAACTGTCTGTGTCCCTGTGTGTGGAGACACAACTGTCTGTGTCCCTGTGTGTGTGTGTACATGACTGTCTGTGTCCCTGTGTGTGTATACACAACTGTCTGTGTCCCTGTGTGTGTGTGTACATGACTGTCTGTGTCCCTGTGTGTGTGTGTACATGACTGTCTGTGTCCCTGTGTGTGTGTATACACAACTGTCTGTGTCCCTGTGTGTGTGTGTACATGACTGTCTGTGTCCCTGTGTGTGTGTACACAACTGTCTGTGTCCCTGTGTGTGTGTGTACATGACTGTCTGTGTCCCTGTGTGTGTGTGTACATGACTGTCTGTGTCCCTGTGTGTGTATACACAACTGTCTGTGTCCCTGTGTGTGTGTGTACATGACAGTCTGTGTCCCTGTGTGTGTATACACAACTGTCTGTGTCCCTGTGTGTGTATACACAACTGTCTGTGTCCCTGTGTGTGTATACACAACTGTCTGTGTCCCTGTGTGTGTGTATACACAACTGTCTGTGTCCCTGTGTGTGTGTGTACATGACTGTCTGTGACCCTGTGTTTGTACACAACTGTCTGTGTCCCTGTGTGTGTATACACAACTGTCTGTGTCCCTGTGTGTGTGTATACACAACTGTCTGTGTCCCTGTGTGTGTGTGTACATGACTGTCTGTGTCCCTGTGTGTGTATACACAACTGTCTGTGTCCCTGTGTGTGTGTGTACATGACTGTCTGTGACCCTGTGTTTGTACACAACTGTCTGTGTCCCTGTGTGTGTGTATACACAACTGTCTGTGTCCCTGTGTGTGTATACACAACTGTCTGTGTCCCTGTGTGTGTGTATACACAACTGTCTGTGTCCCTGTGTGTGTGTGTACATGACTGTCTGTGACCCTGTGTTTGTACACAACTGTCTGTGTCCCTGTGTGTGTATACACAACTGTCTGTGTCCCTGTGTGTGTGTATACACAACTGTCTGTGTCCCTGTGTGTGTATACACAACTGTCTGTGTCCCTGTGTGTGTACACAACTGTCTGTGTCCCTGTGTGTGTATACACAACTGTCTGTGTCCCTGTGTGTGTATACACAACTGTCTGTGCCCCTGTGTGTGTGTATACATGACTGTCTGTGACCCTGTGTGTGTATACACAACTGTCTGTGCCCCTGTGTGTGTGTATACATGACTGTCTGTGACCCTGTGTGTGTATACACAACTGTCTGTGTCCCTGTGTGTGTATACACAACTGTCTGTGCCCCTGTGTGTGTGTATACATGACTGTCTGTGACCCTGTGTGTGTATACACAACTGTCTGTGTCCCTGTGTGTATACACAACTGTCTGTGTCCCTGTGTGTGTATACACAACTGTCTGTGTCCCTGTGTGTGTATACACAACTGTCTGAGCCCCTGTGTGTGTATACACAACTGTCTGTGTCCCTGTGTGTGTGTATACATGACTGTCTGTGTCCCTGTGTGTGTATACACAACTGTCTGTGTCCCTGTGTGTGTATACACAACTGTCTGTGTCCCTGTGTGTGTATACACAACTGTCTGTGTCCCTGTGTGTGTATACACAACTGTCTGTGTTGATTGAATTATTTATTTATTTAATTAGTCAGCTAGTGTGTGTTTTTTTTTTGGCCTTTACTTTTGTAGTAGTATTTTTCTTAAGTTTAAAGTGAAACCGGAAGTGGGCTGCTCAGGAGTCTGGGAAGGGTTTTTTAAGCGCGCTAAGTATCAAAGGTAGGCTGCAGTATACAGCGGGCAGCGTCGGGAGCGGGCAGTGGAGTGTGTGGGAAGCAGAGTGTGAGCTATAAGACTTTGGCTCACAGGGCTTCGGCAGAAAGGGCGAGCAGGGGTGAGTTTAAATCATTTTTTGCTTTTTTACCTGGTACTGGCAAGGTATCTAGAGGGGATGGGTGTGCAGGCAGTGCTATGTTCCTCTTGCACTATGTTTGAGGTGAGGGACGGCGACAGTGTCCCTGCTGATTACACCTGTGGGAAGTGCACCCATCTGCAGCTCCTCCAAAACCGTGTTAGGGAACTGGAGCTGGAGTTGGATGAACTTAGGATCATCAGGGACGCAGAAGTGGCCATGGACAGAAGCTTTAGGAATACAGTTACTCCGAGGAATGAAAACAGATGGGTGACGGTGAGAGGGGCTGGGAGGAAGCAGTCCGTGCAGGGATCCCCGGTGGTCGTTCCCCTTAGCAACAAGTATTCCGCTTTGGATACGGTTGAGGGGGATGACATACCAGTGGTGAGCCGCAGTGAGAGAATCTCCAGCACTGTGTCCATCTCTGTGGCTCGGGAGGGTAAGGGGCAGAGCGGGAGGGCAATAGTAATTGGGGACTCGTTAGTTAGAGGGACAGATAGGACATTCTGTGGCAGCAAAAGAGACTCACGGATGGTATGTTGTCTACCGGATGCCAAGGTCCGTGACCGTGTTTTCCAGATTCAGAAGGGGGAGGGGAAACAGTCACAAGTCGTGGTACACGTTGGTACCAATGACATAGGTAAGAGAAGGGACGGGGATTTAAAGCAGGAATTTCTGGAAGCTGAGAGCCAAGACAAAACATGTGGTCATCTCTGGTACGTTGCCGGTGCCACATGATAGCGAGGTGAGGAACAGGGAGAGAGTGCAGTTAAACATGTGGTTGCAGGGATGGTGTAGGAGGGAGGGTTTCAGATACGTGGGTAATTGGAACATATTCTGGGGAAGGTGGGACCTGTACAAACAGGACGGGGTGCACCTGAACCAGAGGGGCACCAATATCCTGGGAGGGACAGTTGATACGGCTCTTCAGGGGGGTTTAAACTAATTTGTCAGGGGAGTGGGAAAAGGAGTTGTAGTCCAGAAGTCAGTGTTGAGGGTGGTGAGGTATTGGGGAAGGTATCAGGGTCAAGGGTGGGTACTGGTAGACAGGAAGGTGGGTTGAAGTGTGTCTACTTCAATGCAAGGAGCATCCGGAACAAGGTAGATGAACTTGGGGCGTGGATTGGTACTTGGGACTACGATGTTGTGGCCATTACGGAGACGTGGGTAGAACAAGGACAGGAATGGTTGTTGGACGTTCCAGGGTATAGATGTTTCAGTAAGTGTAGGGAAGCTGGTAAAAGAGGTGGAGGAGTGGCATTGTTAATCAAGGATAGTTTAACGGCTGCGGAAAGGCACTTCGAGGGGGATCTGCCTACAGAGGTAATATGGGCTGAGGTTAGAAATAGGAAAGGAGCGGTCACATTGTTAGGAGTTTACGATAGGCCCCCAAATAGCAATAGAGATGTGGAGGAAGAAATTGCTAAGCAGATTATGGATATGTGTGGGGGTCACAGGGTAGTTGTCATGGGGGACTTTAACTTTCCAAATATTGATTGGAACCTTTGTAGGTCAAATACTTCGGATGGGGCAGTTTTTGTGCAGTGTGTGCAGGAGGGTTTCCTGACACAATATGTGGATAGGCCGACAAGAGGTGAGGCCACATTGGATTTGGTACTGGGAAATGAACCGGGCCAAGTGTTAGATTTGGTTGTGGGAGAGCACTTTGGAGACAGTGACCACAATTCGGTGTCTTTTGTTATTGCAATGGAGAGGGATAGGGCCGTACGGCAGGGCAAGGTTTACAATTGGGGGAGAGGTAATTATGATGCATTTAGGCAAGAATTAGGGGGCATAAGATGGGAACAGAAACTGTCAGGGAAAGGCACTAATGAAAAGTGGAACTTTTTCAAGAAACAAATACTGGATGTCTTTGATAGGTATGTCCCTGTCAGGCAGGGAGGAAATGGCCGAGTGAGGGAACCATGGTTCACGAAAGAGGTGGAATGTCTTGTGAAAAGGAAGAGGGAAGCTTATGTAGGGATGAGGAAAAAAGGTTCAGATGGCTCGATTGAGGGTTACAAGTTAGCAAGGAACGAGCTGAAAAAGGGGCTTAGGAGAGCTAGGAGGGGACATGAGAAGTCCTTGGCGGGTCGGATCAAGGAAAACCCCAAGGCTTTTTACTCTTATGTGAGGAATAAAAGAATGACCAGGGTGAGGTTAGGGCCGGTCAAGGACAGTAGTGGAAACTTGTGTATGGAGGCAGTAGAGATAGGCGAGGTGATGAATGAATACTTTTCTTCAGTGTTCACCAAGGAGAGGGGCCATGTTTGTGAGGAAGAGAAGGTGTTACAGGCTAATAGGCTGGAGGAAATAGATGTTCGGAGGGAGGATGTACTGGCAGTTTTGAATAAACTGAAGGTCGATAAGTCTCCTGGGCCCGATGAAATGTATCCTAGGATTCTTCGGGAGGCAAGGGATGAGATTGCAGAGCCTTTGGCTTTGATCTTTGGGTCCTCACTGTCCACAGGGATGGTGTCAGAGGACTGGAGAATGGTGAATGTTGTTCCTCTGTTTAAGAAGGGGAATAGAAATGACCCTGGTAATTATAGACCGGTTAGTCTTACTTCGGTGGTTGGTAAATTGATGGAAAAGGTCCTTAGGGATGGGATTTACGGCCATTTAGGAAGATGCGGATTAATCCGGGATAGTCAGCACGGATTCGTGAAGGGCAAGTCGTGCCTCACAAATTTGATTGAATTTTTTGAGGAGGTAACTAAGTGTGTTGATGAAGGTAGGGCAGTTGATGTCATATACATGGAATTTAGTAAGGCGTTTGATAAGGTCCCCCATGGTCGGCTTATGATGGAAGTGAGGAGGTGTGGGATAGAGGGAAAGTTGGCCGATTGGATAGGTAACTGGCTGTCTGATCGAAGGCAGGGGGTGGTGGCGGATGGAAAATTTTCGGATTGAAGGCAGGTTGCTAGCAGAGTGCCACAGGGATCAGTGCTTGGTCCTCTGCTCTTTGTGATTTTTATTAATGACTTAGAGGAGGGGGCTGAAGGGTGGATCAGTAAATTTGCTGATGACACCAAGATTGGTGGAGTAGTGGATGAGGTGGAGGGCTGTTGTAGGCTGCAAAGAGACATAGATAGGATGCAAAGCTGGGCTGAGAAATGGCAAATGGAGTTTAACCCTGATAAATGTGAGGTGATTCATTTTGGTAGGACAAATTTAAATGTGGATTACAGGGTCAAAGGTAGGGTTCTGAAGACTGTGGAGGAACAGAGAGATCTTGGGGTCCATATCCACAGATCTCTAAAGGTTGCCAGTCAAGTGGATAGAGCTGTGAAGAAGGCCTATAGTGTGTTAGCTTTTATTAACAGGGGGTTGGAGTTTAAGAGCCGTGGGGTTATGCTGCAACTGTACAGGACCTTGGTGAGACCGCATTTGGAATATTGCGTGCAGTTCTGGTCACCTCACTATAAGAAGGATGTGGAAGCGCTGGAAAGAGTGCAGAGGAGATTTACCAGGATGCTGCCTGGTTTGGAGGGTAGGTCTTATGAGGAAAGGTTGAGGGAGCTAGGGCTGTTCTCTCTGGAGCGGAGGAGGCTGAGGGGAGACTTAATAGAGGTTGATAAAATGATGAAGGGGATAGATAGAGTGAATGTTCAAAGACTATTTCCTCGGGTGGATGGAGCTATTACAAGGGGGCATAACTATAGGGTTCGTGGTGGGAGATATAGGAAGGATATCAGAGGTAGGTTCTTTACGCAGAGAGTGGTTGGGGTGTGGAATGGACTGCCTGCAGTGATAGTGGAGTCAGACACTTTAGGAACATTTAAGCGGTTATTGGATAGGCACATGGAGCACACCAGGATGATAGGGAGTGGGATAGCTTGATCTTGGTTTCAGATAAAGCTCGGCACAACATCGTGGGCCGAAGGGCCTGTTCCTGTGCTGTATTGTTCTTTGTTCTTTGTTCTTTGTTCTATGTCCCAGTATGTGTGTGTGTGTGTGTGTGTGTGAGTGTGTGTGTCTGTGTGTGAGGGTGTGTGTGAGTGTGTGTGTGTGTGTGTGATTGTGTGTGAGTGTGTGTGTATGAGTGTGAGTGTGTGTGTGTGTGTGTGTATGGGTGTGTGAGTGTGTGTGTGAGTGTGTGTGTGTCTGTGAGTGTGAGTGTTTGTGTGTGTGAGTGTGAGTGTGTGAGTGTGTGTGTGTGTGTGTGTGTGTCTGTGTCTCAGTGAGTGTGTGTGTGTGCGTGTGTCTGTGTCTCAATGAGTGTGTGTGAGTGTGTGTGTGAGCGTGTGTGTGTCTGAATGTGTGTTTTACTGTGTGTGTGTGAGTGTGTGTGTGAGTGTGTGTGTGTCTGTGTCTCAGTGAGTGTGTGTGTGTGCATGTGTCTGTGTCTCAATGAGTGTGTGTGAGTGTGTGTGTGTCTGAATGTGTGTTTTACTGTGTGTGTGTGAGTGTGTGTGTGAGTGTGTGTGTATGTGTGTGTGCGAGTGTGTGTGAGTGTGTGTGAGTGTGTGTGAGTGTCAGTGTGTGTGAGTGTCAGTGTGTGTGAGTGTGTGTGTGAGTGTGTGTATGTGTGAGTGTGTGTTTTACTGTGTGTGTGAGTGTGCGTGTGTGTGTATGTGTGTGTGCGAGTGTGTGCGAGTGTGTGTGAGTGCGTGTGCGAGTGTGTGTGTGAGCGTGTGTGAGTGTGTTGGTGAGTGTGTGAGAGTGTGTGTGTGTGAGTGTGTGTGTGTATGAGTGTGAGTGCGTGTGAGTGTGTGTGTCTGAGTGAGTGTGTGTGAGTTTGTGTGTGTGAGTGTGTGTGAGTGTGTGTGTGTGTGTTTGTGTGTGAGTGTGTTTGAGTGTGTGTGTGTGTCTGTGTGTGTGTGTGTTTGTGTGTGAGTGTGTGTGTGTGTGAGTGTGGGTGTTTGTGTGTGAGTGTGTGTGTGAATGTGTGTGTCCCTCTGCTCCAGATCACAACAACTCACTGCTGTGTAAACAAACGATTCTCCTCATCACCCCCCCCCCCCCACCCCCCTCTCTGGCTGAAGAAATTCCTCCTCATCTCTGTTTTAAAGGATCGTCCCTTTAGCCTGAGGTTGTGCCTCTGGTTCTAGTTTTTCCTACTAGTGGAAACATCCTCTCCACGTCCACTCTATCCAGGCCTCGCAGTATCCTGTAAGTTTCAATAAGATCCCCACCTCATCCTTCTAAACTCCAATGAGTACAGACCCTTGCTTTTGACAAGGTACCGCATGGTAGGTTGCTGCATGAGGTTAAATCTCACGGGATCCAGGGTGAGGTATATAAATGGATACAAAATTGGCTTCTTGACAGAATAAGAAGTCTCACAACACCAGATTACTTCTCACTGTATTCACCCCAGTCCAACGCCGCCATCTCCACTTCTTGACAGAAGCCAGAGGGTGGTTGTGAAGAGTTGTTTTTCAAACTGGAGGCCTGTGACCAGTGGTGTGCCTCAGGGATCAGTGCTGGATCCACTGTTATTTGTCATTTACATTAATGATTTGGATGAGAATATAGGAGGCATGGTTAGTAAGTTTGCAGATGACACCAAGATTGGTGGCATAGTGGACAGTGAAGAAAGTTATCTCCAATTGCAACGGGATCTTGATCAATTGGGCCAGTGGGCTGACGAATGGCAGATGGAGTTTAATTTAGACAAATGCGAGGTGATGCATTTTGGTAGATTGAACCAGGGCAGGACTTACTCAGTTAATGGTAGGGCATTGGGGAGAGTTACTGAACAAAGAGATCTCGGGGTACATGTTCATAGCTCCTTGAAAGTGGAGTCACAGGTGGACAGAGTGGTGAAGAAGGCATTCGGCATGCTTGGTTTCATTGGTCAGAACATTGAATACAGGAGTTGGGACGTCTTGTTGAAGTTGTACAAGACATTGGTAAGGCCACACTTGGAATACTATGTGCAATTCTGGTCACCCGATTATAGAAAGGATATTATTAAACTAGAAAGAGTGCAGAAGAGATTTACTAGGATGCTACCGGGACTTGATGGATTGAGTTATAAGGAGAGGCTGGATAGACTGGGGCTTTTTTCTCTGGAGCGTAGGAGGCTGAGGGGTGATCTTATAGAGGTCTATAAAATAATGAGGGGCACAGATCAGCTCGATCGTCAATATCTTTTCCCAAAGTTTAAACTAGATAGGTTGGGGGGAGGGGATCGAGACGAGGTGACTGGGAGGGAGGAAGTTAGCTCGCAAACAGAGAAGGGTTATAGACAGTGCAAGAGGGAGGATGGAGGGGGGATAGAGAAGGGGAGAGCTCAGACCAAAGGATTGAGATGTGTTTACTTTAATGCCAGGAGTATAGTGAATAAAGGGGATGAGCTCAGAGCGTGGATCGATGCCTGGAAGTGTGATGTGGTGGCCATTACGGAGACTTGGATGTCTCAGGGACAGGACTGGATACTCCAGGTGCCGGGATTCAGATGTTTCAGGAAGGACAGGGAGGGAGGCAAGAGAGGGGGTGGAGTGGCACTGCTGATCAGGGATAGTCTCACAGCTGTAGAGAAGGTGTATGCTGTGGAGGGATTGTCTACAGAGTCTCTGTGGGTGGACTTTCGGAGTGGGAAGGGGTCGATCACTTTGCTGGGAGTTTTCTATAGGCCGCCCAATAGTAACAGGGAGGTGGAGGAGCAGATAGGGAAACAGATCCTGGAGAGTTGCAATAATAGCAGAGTTGTTGTGATGGGAGACTTTAATTTCCCAAACATAGATTGGAATATCCCTCGGGTATGGGGATTGGATGGGGAAGAGTTCGTTAGGTGTGTTCAGGAGGGTTTCCTGACACAGCATGTGGACAAGCCTACAAGAGGAGAGGCTGTACTTGATCTGATACTGACCAATGAACCTGGACAGGTGTCAGATCTATCAGTGGGAGAGCATCTTGGAGATAGCGACCATAACTCTATCTCCTTTATGCTTGCACTGGAAAAAGAGAGGATCAGGCAAGCTAGGAAAGCGTTTATATGGAGTAAGGGGAAATATGAAGACATAAGGCAGCAAATTAGAGGAGTAAATTGGAAGGAGGTATTCTCGGGGAAATCTACTGAAGAGAGGTGGCAGTTTTTCAAGGAATGTCTGTCGAGAGTTCTACAGGACAATGTTCCGAGCAGACAGGGAGGTGTTGGTAGGTTAAAGGAACCGTGGTGCACGAAAGCTGTGCGGGACCTAGTCGAGAAGAAAAGGAAAGCGTACAAAAGGTTCAGAGAGCTTGGCAAAGATAGGGATCTAGATGAGTATACAGCTTGTAGGAAGGGACTAAAGAAGGAAATTAGGAGAGCCAGAAGGGGTCACGAGAAGGCCCTGGCAGGTAGGATTAAGGAGAACCCTAAGGCGTTCTATAAATATGTGAAGAGTAAAAGGATGAGACATGAAGGAATAGTGCCTATAAAAGGTGAAGGCGGGAAAATCAGTACGGAACCAGTAGAAATGGCAGAGGTGCTGAATGAGTATTTTGCCTCGGTTTTCACAGAGGAGAAGGACCTGGGTGGATGTACTGCGGGCTTGCGGTGGACTGAAAAGATTGAGTATGTGGACTTTAACAAAGAGGTTGTGCTGGAATCTTTGAATGGCATCAAGATAGATAAGTCGCCGGGTCCGGATGGGATGTACCCCAGGTTACTGTGAGAGCCTCTGGCGATGATCTTTGCATCGTCGATGGAGACGGGAGAGGTGTCGGAGGATTGGAGGATTGCGGATGTGGTTCCTATTTTCAAGAAGGGGAATAGGGATAGCCCAGGAAATTACCGACTGGTGAGTCTAACCTCAGTGGTTGGTAAGCTGATGGAGAAGATCCTGAGGGACAAGATTTATGACCATTTAGAGAGGTTTAGTATGCTCAAGAATACTCAGCATGGCTTTGTCAAAGGCAGATCGTGCCTTACGAGCCTGGTGGAGTTCTTCGAAAATGTGACTAAACACATTGACGAAGGGAAAGCGGTAGATGTGGTTTATATGGATTTTAGTAAGGCGTTCGATAAGGTCTCCCATGCAAGGCTTCTAGAAAAAGTGAGAGGGCATGGGATCCAAGGGGCTGCTGCCCGGTGGATCCAGAACTGGCTTGCCCAAAGGAGGCAGAGAGTGGGTATAGATGGGTCTTTTTCTAAATGGAGGTCGGTCACCAGTGGTTTGCCCGAGGGATCTGTTCTGGGACCCTTGCTGTTTGTCATTTTCATAAATGACCTGGATGAGGAAGTGGAGGGATGGGTTGGTAAGTTTGCCGATGACACAAAGGTTGGTGGGGTTGTGGATAGTCTGGAGGGATGCCAGAAGTTACAGAGGGACATAGATAGGATGCAAGACTGGGCGGAGAAGTGGCAGATGGACTTCAACCCAGATAAATGCATAGTGGTCCATTTTGGCAGGTCAAATGGGATGAAGGAGTACAATATAAAGGGAAAGACTCTTAGTACTGTAGAGGATCAGAAGGACCTTGGGGTCCGGGTCCATCGGACTCTAAAATCGGCCCCGCAGGTGGAGGAGGTGGTTAAGAAGGCATATGGTGTGCTGGCCTTTATCAATCGAGGGATTGAGTTTCGGAGTCTGGGGATAATGATGCAGCTATATAAGACCCTCATCAGACCCCACTTGGAGTACTGTGCTCAGTTCTGGCCGCCTCATTACAGGAAGGATGTGGAAAAGATTAAAAGGGTGCAGAGGAGATTTACAAGGATGTTGCCTGGATTGAGTGGCATGCCTTATGAGGATAGGCTGAGGGAGCTCGGTCTTTTCTCCTTGGAGAGACGAAGGATGAGAGGAGACCTAATAGAGGTGTATAAGATGTTGAGAGGCATAGATTGGGTGGACTCTCAGAGGCTTTTTCCCAGGATGGAAATGGCTGCTACGAGAGGACACAGGTTTAAGGTGCTGGGGGGTAGGTACAGGGGAAATGTTAGGGGGAAGTTTTTCACTCAGAGGGTGGTGGGCGAGTGGAATCGGCTGCCGTCAGTGGTGGTGGAGGCAAACTCAATAGGGTCTTTTAAGAGACTCCTGGATGAGTACATGGGACTTAATAGGATGGAGGGTTATAGGTAGGCCTAAAAGGTAGGGATATGTTCGGCAGAACTTGTGGGGCCGAAGGGCCTGTTTTGTGCTGTAGTTTTTCTATGTTTCTAAAAGTAGGGGAGTCATAAAACTGAGGGCATAGGTTTAAGGTGAGAGGGGAGAGATACAAAAGTGTCCAGAGGGGCAATTTTTTCACACAGAGGGTGGTGAGTGTCTGGAACAAGCTGCCAGAGGTAGTAGTCGAGGTGGGTACAATTTTGTCTTTTAAAAAGCATTTAGACAGTTACATGGGTACGATGGGTATGGAGGGATACGGGCCAAATGCGGGCAATTGGGACTAGCTTAGGGGTTCAAAAAAAAAGGCGGCATGGACAAGTTTGGCCAAAGGGCCTCTTTCCATGCTGTAAACCTCTCTGATTCTATGACACAGAGTTCTCAACCGTTCCTCATACGACAAGCTCTTCCTTCTAGGGATCATTCTTGTGAACCTCCTCTGGACCCTTTCCAAGGCCGGCACATCCTTCCTTAGATATGGGGCCCAAACCTGCTCACAATACTCCAAATGGGATCTGACCAGAGCCTTATACAGCCTCAGAAGTACATCCCTGCTCTTGTATTCTAGCCCACTCGACATGAATGCTAACATTGCATTTGCCTTCCTAACTGCCGACTGAACCTGCGCGTTAACCTCAAGAGAATCTTGAACAGTGACTCCCAAGTCCCTTTGTGTTTCTGATTTCCGAAGCATTTCCCCATTTAGGAAATAGTCTCTGCCTCCATTCCTCCTTCCCAATTTTTCTCTCGCTCTCTCTGCACTATCTCTGCCCTCACGCCGTTCTGGTAAACCTCCTCTGCATACCCTCCTAAAGGCCTCAGAGAACTTATCCCTGAAAGGTGCGAGGTGATGCACTTTGGGAGGAGTAAGTAAATACCTATGAATGTTCGGACACGAGGAAGTTCTGTGGAACAAAGGGACCTTGGTGTGTTTGTCCACAGATCTCGGAAGCGCGTGTTAGTAGAGTGGTGAAAAAGGCATTGGGACACTCGCCTTTATCAATCGAGGCACAGATTACAAAAGCAGGGAAGTCCATGTTGGAGTTGTATAGAACTTTGGTGAGGCCACAGCTGGAGCACTGTGTGCAGTTCTGGTCGCCACATTATCGGATGGATGTGATTGCACTGGAGGGGGTGCAGAGGCGATTCACCAGGATACTGCCTGGGATGGAGCATTGAAGTGATGAAGAGAGGTTGGGGAAGGCTTGGGTTATTATCGTTTTAGCAGAGAAGACTGAGGGGTGACCTGATCGAGGTAGACAAGATTATGAGGGGCACGGACAGGGTAGACAGGGAGTAGCTGTTCCCCTGAGTTGAAGGGTCAGTTACAAGGGGACAATGGTTCAAGATGAGGGGTGGGAGGTTTAGGGGGGATGTGAGGAAAACCGTTTTTACCCAGAGGGTGGTGAGGGTCTGGAATGCACTGCCTGGGAGGGTGGTGGATGTGGGATGCCTCATTTCTTTTATAAAGTACCTGGATGAGCAGTTGGCACATAGCCCTGAATGTTATCATCATCATTCATAGAATACAGTGCAGAAGGAGGCCATTCAGCCCATCAACCGACCCAATCCCACCCAGGGCCCTATACCCGTAAACCCATATACTTGCCCTCCTAATACCCCTGACACTCAGATCAATTTAACATGGCCAATCAACCTAACCTGATCCATGTCCCTCACTATCTAGAACATCTCGGCCAGGTCACCCCTCAGTCTTCTCTGCTCCAGAGAAAACAACCCAAGCCTACCTAACCACTCTTCATAACTGAAATGTTCCATCCCAAGCACATCAGGTTAGGTTGATTGGCCATGTTAAATTAACCCTGGTGTCAGGGAGATTAGCAGGGTAAATACGTGGGGTTACAGGGATCGGGCCTGGGTGGGATTGTGGCTGGTGCAGGCTCGATGGGCCGAATGGCCTCCTTCAGCACTGTAGGATTCTATGATTCTGTGACGATGGTGATAACATTCAGGGCTCTGGGCCAAGTGCTGGTACATGCAATTAGATGGGAGTTGAGGTTTTTCTTGCGTGTTGATGCAGAATTGATTGGCCAAAGGGTCTCTTCTGTGCTGTATGAATCTGTGAAGTTGAAGCTGGGCCAGTCTGCAATGGGGCGCAACACTCCGGAAGCCCTGATGCACCACGCGGGGCCTGGTTTCCATCGCGGGGAAGCTTGGCCGCTCTCGATCTCTCATTTCCTCTTGAATGTTTGAAAGTAGGCGAATGGCAGCAGCTAACATTGCCTTAAATAAACCACCGACCACATCCTGCAACCAGCAAACAACGCAGAGCAGCTCCTGCGAGCCAGTCCCCGTGAAAAAAACACAGCCATACAGCAAGGTAGCATGGCCCAGCAAACCAGGGAGGGGGGCCAGGGCGGGCGGGGGTGGGGGGGGGGAGGTGGGGGCAGGGGTCCGACTCAATGTTACACTCAAATATCTTCATGGTACAAAGATAGGTGGGACGGTGAGTCGTGAAGAGAATGCGAGGAGTCGGGAAGGGGACACAGGTAGGTTAGGGACTGGGCAGAAGTTTGACAGACAGAGTACATTGCATCTGTATTTGGGGTACTGTGTGCGGTTCTGGTCACCCCACTGCCAGAAGGACATGGAAGCTTTGGAGGGAGTGCAGAGAAGGTTCACCAGGATGTTGCCTGGTCTCGGGGGTGTTGGCTATGAGGAGAGGTTTGTTTTCTCTGGAGAGACAGAGGCTGAAGGGAGACCTGGTCAACAGAATGATGAGAGGCCGAGACAGGGTGGATAGTCAGAGGCTTTTCCCCAGGGTGGAAGTCTCAGTTACCCGGGGCGGGGGGCACAGGTTCAGGGTGAGAGGAGGGAGTTTAAGGGAGATGTGCGGGGGAGGTTTTCACACAGAGAGTGGTGGGTGCCTGGAACGCACTGCCAGAGGAGGTGGTGGAAGCAGGAACATTAGCAACATTTAAGAGGCATCGGGATGGGGACATGAATAGGGAGGGAATGGAGGGATACGGACCGAGTAAGGGTTTTTGCTTAGTTTAGAGAGGGTATCATGATTGGCACGGGATTGGAGGGCCGAAGGGCCTGTTCCTTGCTGTCCTTTGATCTTCTTCGAAAGTGTGAACTAGTCCACCTTTGCAGCAGACTGAGGAGAGATTTGGAACATGCAGAGGGATCTGGGTGTCCTGGTCCATGATTCAGCTGCAACCAGTCTTCAGGCAGAAAAGTAAAATGTTGGTTTTTATTGCCAAGGGGATAGGAATGTAAAAACAGTGATATGTTATTGGTAGTGCTACAGGACATGGGCAAGACCTTATCTTGAGGAGTGTGCACAGATCTGCTCCCTTGCTTAGTGAGAAGACAACACAGACGTTGTGGAGGGAGTGATCTCTCGATTCATTCACAAAATTTAAATTTGTTAAAAATCGGAGGGTTTTTTTTCCAAAACCGGAAGATGTCCCAGGAGAAGCCTGGGAATGTTTTGGAGGGTTTAAAAGCAGGCCGCACTTTTGAGCGGGCAGCGTCGGGAGCGGGCAGTGGAGTGAGCAGGGAGCAGAGTGAGAGATGTAAGGGCTTTGGCTCACAGGGCTTCGGGGGAAAGGGCGAAGCGGGGTAGGTTTTTTTCTTTTCCATTCCTATAAAGGAAAAGGGTAGCTATGAGTGAAAGGTCAGTTTGTTGTTTTCAGTGTGGGATGTGGGAGTTCCTGGAAACACCTAGCTGCCCGGAGGTTCACATTGCGCCCGGTGCGTGGAACTGCAGCTCCTGAGGGACCGCGTCAGGGAACTGGAGCAGCGGCTTGATGACCTTAGTCTAGTCAGGGAGAATGAGAGACAAATAGACATGAGTTATAGGCAAGTAGTTACACCGGGGCCTCGGGGAAGACACGTGGGTCACAGTTAGGAGGAGTAAAGGTCATAAGGGTAACGTACCAGAGAGTACTCCAGTGGCTGTCTCTCATAATAGGAAGGGCTCGGCGACAGGTGTGAGAGGGGAGGGGAGTGAGCAATTAGTGGAGGGGTCACCTGTGGTTGTCCCAGTCCAAAACAAGTATATTGTTTTGGATAGTGTGGAGGAGGATGACTCTCCAGGGGTAAGCCACAGTGACCAGGTCACTGGCACAGAGTCAGGCTCTGTGGCCCGGAAAGGAAAGAGAGGGGTTAGGAGAGCAATAGTGGTGGGGGATGCGTCGGTTAGAGGCACGGACAGGCGATTCTGTGGGTGCGAACGGGACTCCAGGATGGTAGTCTGCCTACCTGGGGCTGGGGTAATGGATGTCTCCGAGCGGATAGGAGGCATCTTAAAAGGGGAAGATAAAGAAACGGATGTCATTGTACACATTGGTGCAAATGACGTAGATAGGAAGAGCAGGGGGATCCTACGAGAGCAATTCAGGGAGTTGGGAAATAGGCTAAAAGGTAGGGCCTCCAGGGTGGCAATCTCTGGGCTGCTCCCAATGCCTGGTGCCAGTGAGGCTAAGAATAGGGAGATAGTACAATTGAACACTTGGCTAAAGGACTGGTCCAGGAGGGAGGGCTTCATATTCCTGGATCACTGGGAAGTTTTCAGGAGAGGATGGCACCTGTACAAGAAGGACGGGTCACAACTAAATTGGAAGGGCACGAATATCCTGGCTGGGAGTTTTGCTAGTGCAGTTCGGGTGGGTTTAAACTAATATGGCAGGGGGGTGGGGATCAAAAAATTATGTCGACAAGTGGAGAGGCTGGGGACGAGCTTGGGGCCAGGACAAGGCTGGCAAAGAAGAAGAGCACTCTGGGGGAGGATGACCTCACTGGGCCTGGAGGTCTGGAGTGCTTATACTTCAATGCAAGGAGCGTAGCAGGTAAGACAGACGAACTTAGGGCCTTAATGCGCACGAGGAATTTGGATGTGGCTGCGGTGACAGAGACTTGGTTGAAAGAGGGACAGGACTGGCAGCTCAATATTCCAGGGTACAAGTGTTTTAGGCGAGACAGAGGAGGGGCCAAAAGAGGTGGGGGAGTAGCAGTATTAGTTGGAGAGCATATTACAGCGGTGCAGAGGGAGGACAATTCAGAGGGGCCGTGTAATGAGTCACTGTGGGTGAAGCTCAGAAACAGGAAGGGCGCAGTCACTATGTTGGGGGTATACTACAGGCCCCCCAACAGCCCAAGGGAAGTGGAAGAACGGATATGTCCGGAGATAATGGATAGGTGCAGGAACAATAGGGTTGTTGCAGTGGGAGACTTCAATTTCCCTGGTATAGACTGGAAATCGCGTAGGGCTGAGAGTCTGAATGGGGAGGAATTTGTAAAATGCGTACAGGAGGGTTCTTTGGAACAATATGTAGATAGCCCGACTAGAGAGGGGGCTAAACTGGACCTAGTACTGGGGAATGAGCCCGGTCAGGTCTTCAAAGTTTCGGTAGGGGAACATGTGGCATATAGTGACCACAATTCTGTTAGCTTTAGGATAGTGATGGAAAAGGATGAGTGGTGTCCCAAGGGTAAGGTGTTGGATTGGGGGAAGGCTAACTTGAGTGGGATTAGGCAGAAATTGGCAGCTGTTGATTGGGTGAGGCTGTTTGAGGGTAAATCCACATCTGGCATGTGGGAATCTTTTAAGGAACAGTTGTTAGGGCTGCAGGATAGGCATGTGCCTGTAAAAAAGAAGGATAGGAAGGGTAGGATTCGAGAACCGTGAATAACCAGGGAAATTGAGGGACTGGTCAAAAAGAAAAGAGAGGCGTACGTCAGGTCCAGGCAGCTAAAAACAGAGGGACTTTGTCCTTTGAAAGAGGGACCTCTTCAAAGGAACACAGAGGTCAATGGGTACAGTGCAGAAAGAGGCCGTTCGACCCAACCAGTCTGCTCTGATTGTCCAAAAAAGCGTCTTACGCATGCCCACTGCCTGCACTAACCCAATGCACCGAACGCGAATCCCAGCCCGAACCCAAACTCTAACCTGCAAATCTTTGGACACTAAGGGCCAATTTAGCATGGCCAATCCCCTAATCTGCACATCTTTGGACACTAAGGGACAATTTAGCATGGTCAACTCGCCTAACCTACACATCTTTGGATACTAAAGGGGCCATGCAGCATGGCCAATCGACTTAACCTGCACACAGTTGGACACTAAGGGGCAATTTAGCATGGCCAATCCCCCTAACCCTCATATCTTTGGACACTAAGGGACATTCCAGCATGGTCAATCCAGATAACCTGCACATTTTTGGAAGCTAAGGGGCAATTTAGCACGGCCAATCCACCAAACCCGCACATCTTTGGACACTAAGAAACAACTTAGCATGGCCAATCCCCCTAACCTACACATCTTTGGACACTAAGAAACAACTTAGCATGGCCAATCCCCCTAACCTACACATCTTTGGACACTAAGGGCAATTTAGCATGGCCAATCCACCTAACCTACACATCTTTGGACAATAAAGAGCAATTTAGCATGGCCATTCCACCCAACCTACACATCTTTGGACATAAAGGGACAATTTACCATGGTCAATCCACCTAACCTGCACATCTTTGGACACTAAGGGGCAATTTAGCATCCTCAATCCACCTAACACGCACATTTTTGGACACTAAGGGGCAATTTAGCATGGTCAATCCACCTAACACGCACACCTTTGGACACTAAGGGGCAATTTAGCATGGCCAATCCACCTAACCTGTACATCTTTGGATACTAAGGGGCAATTTAGCATGGCCAACCTGCTTAACCTGCACATACTTGGACACCAAGGGGCAATTTAGCATGGCCAATCCACCTAACCTGCACATCTTTGGACACCAAGGGGCAATTTAGCATGGCTAATCTATCTAACCCGCACATCGTTGGACACTAAGGTACAATTCAGCATGTTCAATCCAGATAACCTGCACATCTTTGGGCACTAAGGGGCAATGTATCATGGCCAATCCACCTAACCTGCACATCTTTGGACACTAAAGGCCAAATTAGAACAAAGAAGAACAAAGAACAATACAGCACAGGAACAGGCCCTTCGGCCCTCCAAGCCCGCGCTGCTCATGTGCCCAACTAGACCATTTGTTTGTATCCCTCTATTCCCAGTCTGTTCATGTGGCTATCTAGATAAGTCTTAAACGATCCTAGCGTGTCCGCCTCAGTCACCTTGCTTGGGACTGCATTCCAGGCCCCCACCACCCTCTGTGTAAAATACGTCCCCCTGACATCTGTGTTGAACCTTGCCCCCTCACCTTGAACCCGTGACCCCTTGTGTTCGTCACCTCCGACCCGGGAAAAAGCTTCCCACTGTTCACCCTATCTATGCCCTTCATAATTTTATACACCTCTATTAGGTCGCCCCTCAGCCTCCGTCTTTCCAGTGAGAACAACCCCAGTTTACCCAATCTCTCCTCATAGCTAAGACCCTCCATACCAGGCAACATCCTGGTAAACCTTCTCTGTACTCTCTCCAAAGCCTCCACGTCCTTCTGGTAGTGCGGCGACCAGAACTGGACGCAGTATTCCAAATGTGGCCGAACCAACGTTCTATACAGCTGCAACATCATATGCCAACTTTTATATTCTATGCTCCATCCAATAAAGGCAAGCATGCCATATGCCTTCTTCACCACCCTCTCCACTTGTGCTGCCACCTTTAAGGATCTGTGGGCTTGTACACCCAGGTCCCTCTGTGTGTCTATACTCCTGATGGTTCTGCCATTTATTGTATAGCTCCCCCTTACATTGGATCTACCGAAATGCATCACTTCGCATTTATCTGGATTAAATTCCATCTGCCATTTCTCCGCCCAATGTTCCAGCCTATCTATATCCTGCTGTATTCTCTGACAATGTTCATCACTATCCGCAACTCCAGCAATCTTTGTGTCGTCCGCAAACTTACTGATCACACCAGCTACATCTTCCTCCAAATCACAAACAGCAGAGGTCCCAGTACAGAGCCCTGCGGAACACCACTAGTCACAGACCTCCAACCGGGAAAAGACCCCTCCACTGCTACCCTCTGTCCTCTATGGCTCAGCCAGTTCTCCACCCATCTAGCTAGTTCACCTTTGATCCTATGAGATTTAACCTTTTGCACCAGCCTGCCATGAGAGACCTTGTCAAACGCTTTACTAAAATCCATATAGACCACATCCACGGCCCTTCCCTCGTCAATCGTTTTTGTCGCCTCCTCAAAAAACTCAACCAAATTTGTGAGGCATGACCTCCCTCGTACAAAACCATGCTGTCTATCGCTAATGAGATTATTCAGTTCTAAATGCGCATATATCCTATCTCTCAGAATCTTCTCCAACAATTTCTCTACCACGGACGTCAAGCTCACCGGCCTATAATTTCCCGGGTTATCCTTGCTACCCTTCTTAAATAACGGGACCACATTTGCTATCCTCCAATCCTCTGGGACCTCACCTGTGTCCAGTGAAGAGACAAAGATTTCTGTTAGAGGCCCAGCAATTGCATCTCTCGCCTCCCTGAGGAGTCTAGGATAGATGCCATCCGGCCCTGGGGATGTGTCTGTCTTAATGTTTCCTAAAAAACCTAACACTTCCTCCCTTGTAATTGAGATTTTTTCTAACGGGTCAACACATCTGTCTAAGACACTACCAGTCAACATGTCCCTCTCCTTTGTGAATACTGATGCAAAGTATTCGTTTCGGATCTCACCTACTTCCTTTGGCTCTAAGCATAATTCCCCTCCTTTGTCCCTGAGAGGTCCGATTCTTTCCCTAACAACCCTCTTGTTCCTAACGTATGTATAAAATGCCTTAGGATTCTCCTTAATCCTGTCTGCCAAGGACATTTTGTGATCCCTTTTTGCCCTTCAAACTCTCTGTTTGAGTTCTTTCCTACTTTCTCTGTATTCCTCCAGTGCTCCATCTGTTTTTAGCTGCCTGGACCTCATGTATGCCTCTTTTTTCTTTTTGATTAGACCCACAATTTCACTGGTTATCCACGGCTCCCGAATCCTACCTTTCCTATCCTTCCTCTTTACAGGCACATGCCTGTCCTGCAGTCCTATCAACTGCTCCTTAAAAGACTCCCACATGCCAGATGTGGATTTACCCTCGAACAGCCTCTCCCACTCAAGTCACCAAATCCTGCCTAATCCGGCTGTAGTTAGCCTTCCCCCAATTCAGCACCTTTCCCACAGGACAACACTCATCTTTTTCCATTACTATCCTAAAGTTTACAGAATTGTGGTCACTATTTGCCACATGTTCCCCCACTGAAACTTTGATGACCTGACCGGGCTCATTCCCCAGTATTAGGTCCAGTATAGTCCCCTCTCTAGTTGGACTGTCAACATATTGTTCCAAAGAACCTTCCTGTACGCATTTTATAAATTCTTCCCTTTCCAGGCCCCCAGCCCTAAGCGATTCCCAGTCTATGTGAGGGAAATTAAAGTCTCCCACTACAACAACCCTATTTGTTCTGCACCTGTCCAGAATCTCCTTACATATCCGTTCCTCCCGTGGGCTGTTGGGAGGCCTGTAGTATACCCCCAGCATAGTGACTGCGTCCTTCCTGTTTCTGAGCTCCACCCACAGTGACTCGTTACCTGACCCTTCCATATTGTCCACCCTCTGTACCGCTGTAATATGCTCCCTAACCAGCATTGCTACTCCCCCACCTCTCCTCGCCCCTCCTCTGTCTCGCCTAAAACACTTATACCCCGGAATATTCAGCTGCCAGTCCTGTCCTTCTTTTAACCAAGTCTCCGTCACTGCAACCACATCCAAGTTCCGCGCAAGCATTAAGGCTCTAAGCTCGTCTGTCTTGCCCGTGATGCTCCTTGCATTGAAGCAGATGCACTCCAGACCTCCAGGCCCACTGAGGTCATCCTCCCCCAGAATGCTCTTCCTCTTAGATAGCCTTGTCTTGGCCCCAACCTCGTCCCCAGCCTCTGTGCTTATTGACCTATTGTTCTGATCCCCACCCCCCTGCCACATTAGTTTAAACCCACCCGAACCACACTAGCAAAACTCCCAGCTAGGATATTCGTGCCCCTCCAGTTTAGGTGTAACCCGTCCTTCTTGTACAGGTGCCCTCCTCTCTTAAAGACTTCCCAGTGATCCACGAATTTGAAACCCTCCCTCCTGCACCAGTCCTTTAGCCACGCGTTCAGCTGTGCAGTCTCCCTGTTCCTAGCCTCACTAGCTTGTGGCACTGGGAGTAGTCCAGAGATCGCTACCCTAGAGGCCCTGCTTTTTAGCCTACTACCCAACTATTAACCTCTCATTTTCCCTGACTAGACTAAGGTCATCGAGCCGCAGCTCCAGTTCCCTAACGCGGTCTCTCAGGAGCTGCAGTTCGACGCACCTGGTGCAGATATGGACTTCCGGGAGGCTAGGTGACTCCATGAACTCCCACATCCGACACCGACAGCAACAAACTGGCCTCCCAATCATAATTACCCCTTTATTTAAATTACTGGATGAACGAAGAACAGAACCTACCCTGCCTCTGCCTGTTTACGCCAAAGCCCGTTGAGCCAAAGCCTTTAGCTCTCACTCTGCTCCCTGCTCACTCTGCTCCCTGCTCACTCCGCTGCCCGCTAACGCCGCTGCCCGCTGGATAGTGCGGCCTGCTTTTAAACCTCCCGCGTGCTTAAAAAAAACAAATTTTCTTCCCAGGTCACCCCGCGCCCGGCCTATGTCCGCTTTTCCCTTAAAGTTAGTAACAAAGAAAACCCGCGAAAAGTTAAGGAATAAAAGTCGATCCCTTACCCTTTTTACTCTCGCCACAAATTGCTCCTCTCAGCCTTGCTCTGGTCGGACAATGACCGGTGAGCATGAACATGGCCAATCCACCCTAACCCGCACATCTTTGGGACACTAAGGGACAATTTAGCCTGGCCAATCCACCCTAACCCGCACATCTTTGGAGACTAAGGGGCAACTTAGAACGGCCAATCCACCTAACCTGCACATCATTGGAAAATAAGGAGTAATTTAGCGTGGCCAATCCATCTAACCGGCACATTTTTGGACAATAAGGAGCAATGTATCATGGTCAATCCATCTAACCCGCACATCTTTGGACACAAAGGGACATTTGATCATGGCCAATCCATCTATCCGAAACATCTTTGGACACAAAGGGACAATTTAGCATGGCCAATCCCCTCACCTGCACATATTTGGACAATAAGGAGCAATGTATCGTGGCCAATCCATCTGACCCGCACATCTTTGGACACAAAGGGACAATTTAGCATGGCCAATCCACCTGTTGTGGGAAAAATCCACTAGTAGTCAGACTTCGAGATTCAGAAAATGCGATTTATTTAACGGAGCTCCGGGAGTAAAGGCACATGTCTGTAGCAAACCTTCTCTCAGTAAAATGTCGGGAGCGGTCCATCTTTATACTCTTTTACACAATGGATGGACCAGTGATTTGAACATTATCACATCGTTTAGGCAGGCACAAACAGATATAGACATTTAACATAGTATTGTTCTTATGAATGGGTACATTTCCTATGTCTGTGGCTATCAATGGTTGGTTTCGGCTCATTCAGGTGTTAATTGGTTTCCTCGCATTCATATTTTCCCGCCCTTCCTATGGCTAATCTATTCCCTTTGTCTCGGGTTTTCCTTATCTTAAAAGATATCTCGACCCTCGGCTTGGCTTCCTGAGGTGTTTGTTTTACTTTGAGTCACTGTCTGTGATTTAGAAATGGCTTGTCTGTCAAGTTTTGATTTAAAGTGATTTCTGATAAGTGGGAGCCAGTGTCTGCTTTTTGGCTCCTTTCCCAGTTAGAATCATAGAAGAATCATAGAAACCCTACAGTGCAGAAGGAGGCCATTCGGCCCATCGAGTCTGCACCGACCACAATCCCACCCAGGCCCTACCCCCACATATTTACCCGCTAATCCCTCTAACCTACACATCTCAGGACTCTAAGGGGCAATTTTTAACCTGGCCAATCAACCTAACCCGCACATCTTTGGACTGTGGGAAGAAACCGGAGCACCCGGAGGAAACCCACGCAGACACGAGGAGAATGTGCAAACTCCACACAGACAGTGACCCGAGCCGGGAATTGAACCCGGGACCCTGGAGCTGTGAAGCAGCAGTGCTAACCACTGTGCTACCGTGACGCCCCCCCGTGCCAGGCAGCCATTTTAAAGTGTGTTCTCCTTGTATTTTCCCCTTACAGTCCCTCCTTTTTGGTCGGATTATAGCTTCAACAATCCCCAAACCAACAATTATACATTCACATATACAAATCTTCGTTCTTCTCTCCTTTGCTTCTTTCGATATCTTAATTTCTTCCGATGTCTTCAGGGATCTTCATTAGGGGCTCTTCTTCGATGTACACACTGGCTCCTGGCACAATTCTTGTCAACATTATTTGAAAACAGACTTTAAGGCATCCCACAGTCAGACAACAGACAATTATAATGACAATGAGTATGACCAATCCATGTAACAGGTACGATTCCCAGGATTCTCCCACCAGCCATGCCAGCCAACTACTTCCTCTCCTGGGTCCCTGTCTAAAGTTATCAAGTTGTTTCCTGATGTCATTGATGACCTGTGTAATATTGTAAGACTCATCTGTGACATGGGTTATGCATTTGTTGCCTAAGATTGCACATACTCCCCCTTGTTGTGCTAACTGGTAGTCCACTGCGTATCGTGTCTGCTGAGCATACAATCTCAGTTCAGCCATTTCTTGGTTAACAGCCTCCAGTGCTTTTGAAGTGCTGTTTCCCAGGATTGTTAGTCCACAAACAATATGGTTTCTATTCTTTGCTCCAATTACCCCGGCTGACCCCCCTAGAGATAAAGCTCCAAGGAACCCATACCCCAGTGAGGATCCCAGTGTACCCGGGGCTTCCCAGTCAGCGCAGAATTCCCTGCTAATAGCCCGGGTTACTATTCTCCTCCGAATGTACCCCTTCTGAGGGCATGGAACAGTCAGTGGCCCGATTGTTCCTACCGCAAAACGGTTTGGGAGGTTTGGTGTTTCTGTCATGTAGGTACCATTGAAGAGGAACACATATCCCCTCTTAGCCCGGTAGCATTTAGTGTCCCGATTATGAGTTTGCTCATACTGCCAATTGTTCAGTTTATTTGGCTTCCCGTTTGATCCCACCACCTGGTAAGTATCAAAGGGGTATGTCCATTTGGCTGAGCTTACGTGAGTTCCATTACATTGCCCGCAAATAAGCTGTCTTCCCGCGGTTATATTTAAACATTTTCGTTCGTCACAAATACAAGTAATCTGTCCCTTGTTAATCCGACAATGTTGACGGACACACTGTGTCTGTACGCAAGAATCATTCTTAGGGACTAAGGCATAGGCACATCCCCATCCCTGCCCCGTGAAACAAAGCGGATAGCTTGCAGTGTCTGGGCAAGCTTTTCCTCCCTCCTGTTGGGACCCCCCGCATGCAGGATCTGTGGGGTTTACAAGTCCCACACATCTCCCCTGTAAACCTTTTTTATATTTGCCAATTTGTCCCTTACAGGGTGTCTCTGATGTATCTACTGTATATAAGTCATGAGGGGTCCACCCAGGGGTGGCTACAAATAGGGCTTCTACAGATTGTGTTAATGGGTAACATACAGTTCGATTCCCGTGTAAATGTATGTGAGCTTTGTAAAACAAATTATCTTCCAACCCAGTTAAATTTACAGTTGCCACAACGCAAAATAGTACAGTTACATACGCGATTACATACATATCCGCAACAGTCATATATCAAACTTAACACTATAATTCAATCTTTACGAGTTATTTTATTTATTAACCCGCGCACGCCGGCCGCTCTTGCTTGCAGTCTTTGCCTGTGTTGAGGAAAGCAGTTCTGTTAGTTCATCAATTTAGCTACTTCTCCCCTTTGTATAATTTCAGTTGCGTCCAGTGCTTCCAGACACCTTTCCCTCTTATGTCTATACAGGCACAGGTGTCCCCACTCATTATAATTTCATATGGCCCATTCCACTTTGGTGCAAACCCTGGTTTGTCGGGTAATGTTTTTACTAGGACGCGACTTCCCGCTGTTGGGACGTCAGGGAGCATTTCCAGCTCTCTCTCTGTGTCTTTTATTTCCTGATTGTCTTTTACCAATTTGCGCATCCCTTTTAGTTGGTGCTCAGGTCCAGAACGTATCTCTTGATTTTATCTTTTAGTGGACCGACATCGGTCCCACCTGTTATGATGCTTTCTGGTAATTGCATCGCCCGTCCTGTCATTAGCTCATAAGGGGTTAATCCGGTTGTCCGGTTTGTGGTAGCTCTTAATTTCTTTAAACTAGTGGGCAATACCTCTGTCCACCTTCTCCCTGATGTTTGTATGGCTTTAGCTAGTGCATTATACATTTAACTATATATCCCCCTTCCATAGAAAGCTTAGTGTGAATTAAATAACACTTTGTACTGGCCTTTTTTGGCTGCAATTGGACATCCATTCATTAGTATGTAATCTTATCAAAAGACATCGCTTTCCCCATTAAAATCACATGCCATACAGCTCCGATCTTTATATGATGTACTCCTACATTATCTCTAATTTGATCATTTGTTTGCGTGCAAGCGCTACACCACAGTACTTCACAAAATAATTATGTTTTTATCAATACACAATATATAGTATATAAGTATATCATACAAAGTTGGTTAAGGCTTTTCAGGATTTGATTTTATTCTCGGGTCTATATGGCAGTGCTATACTGTATAATAAAAATAATCAAGCGGCAGTTGTATCATACCACTTTACACATCGTAACCGTAATATCCAAACCCTTTTAATTCAAGCCGTTTCCATTCTTAAACTGAGCTCCAGATCAAAACCCCCGCACTCTAGGAAAAATAACAGGCGCCAAATCAAAATCAAAGTAGGTACAATACATACCAGTTATTTGATTAGGAACATTTTGGTTTGATTCTTAACTGGCTAGATTTTAAGCTTTGCAGTGTTTTTATATTTGGCAAACCTTGAACAATAAATGGCACATGAAATTCCGACGGCAGTACATAATTTTAACTAGTTCAGAATACTAAACTTTCCGACGTTCGTAAATTGCGATATTCTGCGATTAATACTGTATTTCACTGACTTGATATACTTTAAACTGACTCATAGACAATATATTTACCTCAGTCTTTTGTTCCTGCTTTTCTACCTTTCCACAAAATTACTTATTTTCTTCTCTTAACTCCTCAACTAACTCTTATAATTTCTACTTCAAGACAAAGGAAAGAGCACATGGTTCCTTCCAAGGTTTAAATCCTTTCTTAACATTAAAGCATTAAAACAAACAACAACAAAGCATCCACGCAACCACTTTGTTTAAACACACACACAGACACACATGGAAGCTTCCAAAAGTCATTCCACAGCACATCCTTCTTCATTCAAACTTAACATTTCAAACTGGGATGAGAGTAAAACATTCAAAGAGAATACAGAACGTTGATTAAGACAGTCGCTTTTATTCTTCTTTCTTCCAAACTGTAATTAACTCAAAACAGAAGTAAATTCAAAAAATCTTATCACTTTAATCTTTAACAGTTTTAACGCTCTCCCAGCCCCCCTGAGGCTAAACCAATGTGCAACGCACTGCACCCACTGCCTGTAGCAAACATTCCGCAGGAACAAACAGGCTTCTCCAGCTCCCGGCTCTCAATCTAATACAACAACAACCTACATTCGACAAGCTTCCAGATCACACAAACACACTGAAATACAAAAACTAAGATCTCTCCTATCCACCTTTAGTAAAGCGTTTGACAAAGTCCCTCATGGTAGGCTGGTGCAAAAGGTTGGATCTCATGGGATAAAGGGGGAGGTGGCTCGATGGGTGGAGAACTAGCTTGGTCGCAGAAGACAGAGGGTGGTAGTGGAAGGGTCTTTTTCCAGCTGGAGGCCTGTGACTAGTGGTGTTCCGCAGGGCTCTGTATTGGGACCTCTGCTGTTTGTGATTTATATAAATGATCTGGAAGAAGGTGTAACTGGGGTGATCAGTAAGTTTGCAGACAACACAAAATTGACAGGACTTGCAGATAGTGAGGAGCATTGTCAGAGGCTACAGAAGGATATAGATAGGCTGGAAATTTGGGCAAAGAAATGGCAGATGGAGTTCAATCCTGATAAATGCGAAGTGATTCATTTTGGTAGAAATAATGTAGGGAGGAGCTATACGATAAATGGCAGAACCATAAAGGGTGTAGAGACGCAGAGGGACCTGGGTGTGCAAGTCCACAGATCCTTGAAGGTGACGTCACAGGTGGAGAAGGTGGTGAAGGCATATGGCATGCTTGCCTTTATAGGACGGGGCATAGAGTATAAAAGTTGGGGTCTGATATTGCAGTTGTATAGAACGTTGGTTCGGCCGCATTTGGAATACTGCGTGCAGTTCTGGTCGCCACACTACCAGAAGGACGTGGAGGCTTTGGAGAGAGTACAGAGGAGGTTTACCAGGATGTTGCCTGGTATGGAGGGGCTTAGTTATGAGGAGAGATTGGGTAAACTGGGGTTGTTCTCCCTGGAAAAACGGAGGATGAGGGGAGACTTAATAGAGGTGTATAAAATTATGAAAGGCATAGATAGGGTGAACGGTGGGAAGCTTTTCCCCAGGTCGGTGGTGACGTTTTCGAGGGGTCATAGGTTCAAGGTGAAGGGGCGGAGGTTTAACACAGATATCAGAAGGACATATTTTACACAGAGGGTGGTGGGGGCCTGGAATGCGCTGCCGGGCAAGGTGGTGGAGGCGGACACACTGGGAACGTTTATGACTTACCTGGACAGCCATATGAACGGAGTGGGAATGGAGGGATACAAACGAAGGGTCTAGTTTGGACCAGGGAGCGGCACGGGCTTGGAGGGCCGAAGGGCCTGTTCCTGTGCTGTATTGTTCTTTGTTCTTTGTTTTCTTTGTCCACCTCCCGGTACGCCACTAGCCCATTCTACCAATTCATCGTAATCTTGGGACACAATCACTCCCATTTTTAGGATGACTTGGTGAGCACTTGAGAGTCCATCCTTAAAAGCCTGGATGAATGTTCGATCTCCTCGACCTGGATTCCCTTGTCCTGAGCACTCTTGGTATATCCGGAACAGTCGTTCCCCGTACTCAGAAGCTCCTTCTCCTTTTAGCTGCTTTGTGGTGGTAATTCTGCTCCAGTTAGTGGGAGCATTCCCTAATACCCTCTGAATTTCTTCTTTAAACTGGGTGAAGGGTGCCTGTTGGGCATCTATCTCTGATGTTAGGGCGACTGCATGTGTCCACCGTCCCCCATTATAATCCTGTGCTATAGGGGCAGCGGGTCCCCCTGCTACCTGCCTCCACTTATCCGCTGGACAGGCTGCCCTGACCAGCTGGTGTACGTCTCTCAGGTGTAATTGGTGTCCTACCCAGATTGTGTCTAATTCTTCCCAGAATTTAGTGTTTGCGCTTCTAGGTTGTAATTTGCCCAGGGAAGCCATTATCTGCTGTCTCTCACTGGGGTAAAGGGTTTATAATTTGCTTTTGGTCGCGCTGCTGTTCCCTCTCGGGTTATTGGCGCTAAGTTGTGTTCTAGCGCTTCCCATTCCTCTGAGGGAGCGGTTGGTCCCTGCTGGGTAGACTCATAAGAAGGTAGAGGATCAGTTTCCCCTCCCCACTGCCTTTCTAAAACCTGATTTTGCTTTTCCAGTTCCCTCACTCGGGATTCTAATTCTCTAATTCTTTCTTTATCTTCCCTCCATTTCCTAGTAGAGCAACTACTTGTTCAATTAGACCAGCTAACTGATGTGTTAACATTACTCCTATCTTCTTTGTCTTGTTTCTTTTTTCTTTATCTATCCACTCTCTCTGCTGCTCAAAGGTTTGAGAAGTATCCCAGCCATCCTTTTGCATTCTCTTTATTAACTCCTTCCTGTCTGTCATGTAAATTTCAATCAGGGAACCTGCAGATCCCCTTTTAACTCCACTATCTGCCATTTCGCAGATTTCACTAACCCCGGCCACGATTATTCTTTAGTAAAGTGTGCTCTCTACCGTAGGGACTTCACTACCCCCGGCCACTATTGCTATTCTCACACCGTGTTTCACTGCCGTTACAGGGTTTCAAGTTATACTCACGGCTTCCACGATTACCACTTCGGCAATGTGCTTCTCCACCGGAGTCCGGTTTAGGTCAGAGTTGATCAAACTCCTGTTCCGCCCCGCTTTTCACAACATTGACAGTACAGTTCCCAACTTTTCAAAACTTTCATGCAATCAGCTGGCACCTCTGCATCTGTTCGCCACTACAGAGGGTGATGTTAAACCGACTTCTGCCCTTTTGTGCTTCACAATCCTTTAGTGCCCTTAGTGTCTCTCACTCACTTCAATTCCTGACCTTCACGTGGCAGATTTCTGCTCTTAATAGCCAGTCTAAGGCAGAGATTTTGAGACAGGCACTACCTTGTCCTTTTGTCGATCAGCACAAATCACAGTTACTTATTACTATCAGCAGTTAGTACTTATCAATATATCAGATACACAGTACAAACACCCTTTAGGTTTCCCCCTTGTAAACTGTATTTTTGATCCAGTCTGACTCTCACAGATTCCGCGATCTCTACCCCGGTTGCGATCGTGGCCAATCGATCTCACCAGTAATAGGATCCTAGCCGACTATGCCAATTTGTTGTGGGAAAAATCCACTAGAAGTCAGACTTCGAGATTCAGAAAATACGATTTATTTAACGGAGCTCCGGGAGTAAAGGCACATGTCTGTAGTAGACCTTCTCTCAGTAAAATGTCGGGAGTGGTCCATCTTTATACTCTTTTACACAATGGATGGACCGGTGATTTGAACATTATCACATCGTTTAGGCAGGTACAAACAGATATAGATATTTAACATAGTATTGTTCTTATGAATGGGTACATTTCCTATGTCTGTGGCTATCAATGGTTGGTTTCGGCTCATTCAGGTGTTAATCAGTTTCCCCGCATTCATATTTTCCCACCCTTCCGATGGCTAATCTATTCCCTTTGTCTCGGGTTTTCCTTATCTTAAAAGATGTCTCGACCCTCGGCTTGGCTTCCTGAGGTGTTTGTTTTACTTTGAGTCACTGTCTGTGATTTAGAAATGGCTTGTCTGTCAAGTTTTGATTTAAAGTGATTTCTGATAAGTGGGAGCCAGTGTCTGCTTTTTGGCTCCTTTCCCAGTTAACTCTTTATGTGCCAGGCAGCCATTTTAAAGTGTGTTCTCCTTGTATTTTCCCCTTACGCACCTAACCTGCACATCTTTGAACAATAAGGGGCAATTTAGCATGGCCAATTCCCCCAATCTGTGCATCTTTGGACACTAAGGGACAGTTTAGCATGGCCAATCCACCCTAACCTACACATCTTTGGACACTTAAGGGCAATTTAGCATGGCCAATCCACCTAACCTGCACATCTTTGGACACTAAGGACCAAATTAGTATGGCCAATCCCCCTAACCTACACATCTTTGGACACTAAGTGGTAATTTAGCATGGCCAATCCACCCTAACCCGCACATCTTTGGACACTAAGTGGTAATTTAGCATGGCTAATCCACCTAACCTGCAAATCCTTGGACAGGAAGTCACAATTCAGCATGACCAATCCATCTAACTTGCACATATTTGGACAATAAGGAGCAATGTATCATGGCCAATCCATCTAGCCCGCACATCTTTGGACACTAAGGGACAATTTAGCATGGCCAATCCACCTAACCTGCATATCTTTGGATACTAAGGGACAATTTAGCATGGCCAATCCACCCTAACCTACACATCTTTGGGACACGAGGGGGCAATTTAGCATGGCCAATCCACCCGAACCTGCACATCTTTGGGACACTAAGGGGTAATTTAGCATGGCCAATCCACCCTAACCTACACATCTTTGGACACGAAGGGACAATTTAGCATGGCCAATCCACCTAACCTGCACATCCTTGGACACTAAGGGACAATTTAGCATGGCCGATCCACCTTAACCTGCACATCTTTGGGACACTAAGGGACAATTTAGCATGGCCAATCCACCTCACCCGCACATCTTTGGACACGAAGGGACAATTTAGCATGGCCAATCCACCTAACCTGCACATCCTTGGACACTAAGGGACAATTTAGCATGGCCAATCCACCTAACCTGCACATCTTTGGACACTAAGGGGCAATTCAGCATGGCCAATCCATCTAACCTGCACATCGTTGGATAATAAGGAGCAATTTAGCGTGGCCAATCCATCTAACCCGCACATCTTTGGACACAAAGGGACATTTTATCATGGCCAATCCATCTATCCGAAACATCTTTGGACACGAAGGGACAATTTAACATGGCTAATCGACCGAACCTCCACATCCTTGGACACTAAGCGACAATTCAGCATGGCCAATCCATCTAGCCCGCACATCTTTGGACACCAAGGTGCAATTTAGCATGGCCAACCCCCTAACCTGCACATCTTTGGACACTAAAGGGCAATTTAGCATAGCCAATCCACCTGACACACACATCTTTGGACACTTAAGGGCAATTTGGCATGGTCAATCCACCTAACCTGCACATCTTTGGACACTAAGGAACAATTTAGCATGGTCAATCCATCTAACCTACACATCTTTGGACACGAAGGGACAATTTAGCATGGCCAATCCACCTAACCTGCACATCTTTGGACACTAAGGGACAATTTAGCATGGCCAATCCACCTAACGCACACATCTTTGGACACTACGGGACAATTTAGCATGGCCAATCCACCTAACCTGCACATCTTTGGACACTAAGGGACAATTTAGTGTGGTCAATTCTGCTAACGTTCACATCTTTGGACACCAAGGGATAACTTACCATGGCCAATTCATCTAACCTTCACATCCTTGGACACTAAGGGACAATTTAGCATGGCCAATCCAGCTAACCTGCACATCTTTGGACACAGTGGGACATTTTAGCATGGCCAATCCATCTATCCTGTACATCTTTCAGCAATAAGGGGCAATTTAGCATGGTCAATCCCCCTAACCTGCATATCTTTGGACACTAAGGTGCAAGTTAGCGTGGCCAATTAACCTAATCTACACATCTTTAGACTGTGGGAGCAAACCAGAGCACATGGAGGAAACTCACGCTGACACGGGGAGAACAAGGTCTGGTGAGCCTTCACTGCAATCCCTCTCTGGCAATAATATCCTTTCTGGGGTCAGAGAGACAGAACTATGGACAGTGCTCCAGGTGTGGTCCAAACGAGCTCCAAACAAAAACTCATTGCTTCTGTACTCAAACCCTCTTCTCAAGAACCTTCTGAAAATCCAAATCTGCTAAATCCATCAACCCTCTTCATCAATTCGCTTTGTAAATTCCTCAAAAACTCCAAAGGGCCGGATGGGTCAACAGACCGCCACAGCGGGACACACGCGCGATGTGATATCACCCACGCTTCTGACATGCTCCTGCCAGCAATGTAAGCTTGGGGGCTACGGGCTGGATTTTACAGCCCCCCTCATCCCCAAACCATAAAATCCCGCTCAAAGTCAATGGACCTTCCCAATCCCCGCCCCCCCGCCCACTCCGATTCCCTTGGCGGGCGGGACAGACCTTCCCATTGTCCGTCTCCCGCCCACTCCGATTCCCGTGGCGGGCGGGACGGACCTGCCCAATCCCCGCCCCCTGCCCTCTCCGATTCCCTTGGCGGGCGGGACAGACCTTCCCATTGTCCATCTCCCGCCCACTCCGATTCCCGTGGCGGGCGGGACGGATCTTCCCAATCCCCGCCCCCCCGCCCACTGCAATTCCCGTGGCGGGCGGGACGGACCTTCCCATTGTCCGCCCCCCACCCTCTCCGATTCCCGTGGTGAGAGGGACGGACCTTCCCAATGTCCACCGCCCACCCACTCTGATTTCCATGGCGGGCGGGACGGACCTTCCCATTGTCCGCCCCCCACCCTCTCCGATTCTCGTGGTGAGAGGGACGGACCTTCCCAATCCCCGCCCCCCGCTCACGCCAATTCCCGTGGCGGGCGGGACGGACCTTCCCATTTTCCGCCCCCCACCCGCTCCGATTCCCATGGCGGGAGGATCAGTAAATTTGCTGATGACACCAAGATTGGTGGAGTAGTGGATGAGGTGGAGGGCTGTTGTAGGCTGTAAAGAGACATAGATAGGATGCAAAGCTGGGCTGAAAAATGGCAAATGGAGTTTAACCCTGATAAATGTGAGGTGATTCATTTTGGTAGGACAAATTTAAATGTGGATTACAGGGTCAAAGGTAGGGTTCTGAAGACTGTGGAGGAACAGAGAGATCTTGGGGTTCATATCCACAGATCTCTAAAGGTTGCCACTCAAGTGGATAGAGCTGTGAAGAAGGCCTATAGTGTGTTAGCTTTTATTAACAGGGGGTTGGAGTTTAAGAGCCGTGGGGTTATGCTGCAACTGTACAGGACCTTGGTGAGACCACATTTGGAATATTGTGTGCAGTTCTGGTCACCTCACTATAAGAAGGATGTGGAAGCGCTGGAAAGAGTGCAAAGGAGATTTACCAGGATGCTGCCTGGTTTGGAGGGTAGGTCTTATGAGGAAAGGTTGAGGGAGCTTGGGCTGTTCTCTCTGGAGTGGAGGAGGCTGAGGGGAGACTTAATAGAGGTTTATAAAATGATGAAGGGGATAGATAGAGTGAACGTTCAAAGACTATTTCCTCGGGTGGATGGAGCTATTGTGATGTGGTGGCCATTACGGAGACTTGGATGTCTCAGGGACAGGACTGGGTGCTTCAGGTGCCGGGTTTTAGATGTTTCAGGAAGGACAGGGAGGGAGGCAAGAGAGGGGGGGGAATGGCACTGTTGATCAGGGATAGTGTCACGGCTGTAGAGAAGATGGATGCCGTGGAGGGATTGACTACGGAGTCTCTGTGGGTGGAGGTTAGGAACAGGAAGGGGTCGGTAACTTTGCTGGGTGTTTTCTATAGGCCGCCCAATAGTAACAGAGATATTGAGGAGCAGATGGGGAAACAGATCCTGGAGAGATGTAGGAATAACAGAGTTGTCGTGATGGGAGATTTTAATTTCCCAAACATAGATTGGAATATCCCTAGGGCTAGGGGTTTGGATGGAGAGGAGTTTGTTAGGTGTGTCCAGGAGAGTTTCCTGACACAGTATGTGGATAAGCCTACTAGAGGAGAGGCTGTACTTGATCTGGTGCTGGCTAATGAACCTGGACAGGTGGAGGATCTCTCGGTGGGTGAGCATCTTGGGGATAGCGATCATAATTCTATCTCCTTCACGATAGCATTGGAAAGAGATAGGATCAGGCAGGCTAGGAAAGTGTTTCTCTGGAGTAAAGGGAAATACAGTGTCATCAGGGAGGAAATTAGACGGGTAAATTGGAAGGAGGCATTCTTGGGGAAAAGTACCGAAGGAAAGTGGAGGATTTTCAAGGAATGTTTGTCTGGAGCTCTGCATGACAACGTTCCGATGAGACAGGGGGGTGTTGGTAAGGTACGGGAACCGTGGTGCACGAAGGTTGTGATGAACCTGGTGAATAAGAAAAGAGAGGCGTACAGAAGGTTCAGAGAGCTAGGAGGTGTTAAGGATTTAGAGGAGTATACGGGATGTAGGAAGGAGCTTAAGAAGGAAATTAGGAGAGCGAGAAGGGGTCATGAGAAGGCCTTGGCGGGTAAGATTAAGGAGAATCCCAAGGCTTTCTACAAATATGTCAAGAGTAAAAGGATGAGATGTGAAGGCATAGGACCCTTATAAGGTGAAGGGGGAAAAGTTTGTGCGGAACCGTTAGAACTGGCGGAGGTGCTTAATGAATACTTTACCTCGGTATTCACGGTGGAAAGGGATCTGGGTGGTTGTACTGCTGGTTTGCGGTGGACAGAAAGGATCGAGCATGTGGACATAAAGAAAGAGGATGTGTTGGAACTATTGAATGGCATCAAGGTTGGTAAGTCGCCGGGACCGGATGGGATGTACCCCAGGTTACTGTGGGAGGCGAGGGAGGAGATTGCGGAGCCTTTGGCGATGATCTTTGCATCGTCGATGGAGACGGGAGAGGTTCCGGAGGATTGGAGGATTGCAGATGTGGTCCCTATATTCAAGAAAGGGAACAGGGACAGCCCGGGAAATTACCGACCGGTGAGTCTAACCTCAGTGGTTGGTAAGTTGATGGAGAGGATCCTGAGAGACAGGATTTATGATCATCTAGAGAAGTTTAGTATGATCAAAAGTAGTCAGCACGGCTTTGTCAAGGGCAGGTCGTGCCTTACGAGCCTGGTTGAGTTCTTTGAAAATGTGACCAAACACATTGACGAAGGGAGAGCGGTGGATGTGGTCTATATGGACTTCAGCAAGGCGTTCGATAAGGTCCCCCATGCAAGACTTCTTGAGAAAGTGAGAGGGCATGGGATCCAAGGGGCTGTTGCCTTGTGGATCCAGAACTGGCTTGCCTGCAGAAGGCAGAGAGTGGCTGTGGAGGGGTCTTTCTCTGCATGAAGGTCAGTGACCAGTGGAGTGCCCCAGGGATCTGTACTGGGACCCTTGCTGTTTGTCATTTTCATAAATGACCTGGATGAGGAAGTGGAGGGATGGGTTGGTAAGTTTGCTGACGACACCAAGGTAGGTGGTGTTGTGGATAGTTTGGAGGGATGTCAGAAGTTGCAGCGAGACATAGATAGAATGCAAGACTGGGCGGAGAAGTGGCAGATGGACTTCAACCCGGATAAGTGTGTAGTGATCCATTTTGGCAGATCCAATGGGATGAAGCAGCAGTATAATATGAAGGGTACCATTCTTAGCAGTGTAGAGGATCAGAAGGACCTTGGGGTCCGGGTCCATAGGACTCTTAAATCGGCCTCGCAGGTGGAGGATGCGGTCAAGAAGGCGTACGGCGTACTAGCCTTCATTAATCGAGGGATTGAGTTTAGGAGTCGGGAGATAATGCTGCAGCTTTATAGGACCCTGGTTAGACCCCACTTGGAGTACTGCGCGCAGTTCTGGTCACCTCATTACAGGAAAGATGTTGAAGCCATTGAAAGGGTGCAGAGGAGATTTACAAGGATGTTGCCTGGATTGGGGGGCATGCCTTATGAGGATAGGTTGAGGGAGCTTGGTCTCTTCTCCCTGGAGAGACGAAGGATGAGAGGTGACCTGATAGAGGTTTACAAGATGTTGAGAGGTCTGGATAGGGTAGACTCTCAGAGGCTATTTCCAAGGGCTGAAATGGTTGCTACGAGAGGACACAGGTTTAAGGTGCTGGGGGGTAGGTACAGAGGAGATGTCAGGGGTAAGTTTTTCACTCAGAGGGTGGTGGGTGAGTGGAATCGGCTGACGTCGGTGGTGGTGGAGGCAAACTCGTTGGGGTCTTTTAAGAGACTTCTGGATGAGTACATGGGATTTAATGGGATTGAGGGCTATAGATAGGCCTAGAGGTGGGGATGTGATCGGCGCAACTTGTGGGCCGAAGGGCCTGTTTGTGCTGTGGCTTTCTATGTTCTATTACAAGGGGGCATAACTATAGGGTTCATGGTGGGAGATATAGGAAGGATATCAGAGGTAGGTTCTTTACGCAGAGAGTGGTTGGGGTGTGGAATGGACTGCCTGCAGTGATAGTGGAGTCAGAAACTTTAGTAACATTGAAGCGGTTATTGGATAGGCACATGGAGCACACCAGGATGATAGGGAGTGGGATAGTGCCGTGGTTCCCCGTGGACGGCAATGAGAGTCTGCCAATCAGAATAGAGAGTCTGAGTCTTGATCTTCCAGGCAGCAAGGCTTTATTTTCCAATACAAGTCAACAAAGCCGGATTTCCGGATGAATCCAATGAACCTGCTCGCTTACAGTCTTTTTATACACATTTTAGCTTCATATCTCACCATTTTTATCTCACATTCAAGGCTATCTTTGCAGACCCCAAGGTTACTTTTCGTCGGCTACCATTGTTTACTAGACCTACGATATCTGTCCTCTTTGGGATTGGTCACTAATGGATGTGCTATGATACCATTGTGGTTACATTCTGCCTTCTTGTCTGAAGTTTGTTATCTATTTAGCCAAGTTTGTCGTTTGCTCAACCATTGTGGGGCATTGTGCTAAGCTAAGTCACTTTTGAAGATTCGTGTTTTTCCTTCTTTCTTATGTTTATTTGTAAAGCTACTTTCAGCTTCTAAGTGTTCCTTCCGACCTGTTCAGCTTTCATGTTCTTCCATCGATTATACATGTGTATATACGTGTGCTGGCTTGATAAGATAATGTGCTCTTAAAAGGATACAAGTGTATGCTTAACAAGATATAGGTATAACAGGATAACATGTGAGAGCTTCTTTCGATAGTGATTATCTCTTCCATGTGAATGATTATCTCTTACATGTCCCCCCTTTGAGACTATTCCTAGTCTCACTTAACTATTTTATGATGCATATTCCCCAATATATGTTTAGCTATGTTTAGGTTTAGGAAATGTGGAGGGGCTTAAGTGTGGGATCAATATCCCTTTCAATTTTTATAGTTTGTTTATTAATAGCCTAATTGTAAGCTGCTCCTCTAGATCTCCTTTACCTGGCAATACATCAAAATACATTTTGCATTAATACATCTCTCCCTCCTTGATTTTTACTTGATTATTTCATTAAGTACTTCCCTCTATTTGTATGGTTTCTTTGGCATATCTAGGGTCATAGTATCCCCGCTTATTCACTTTTGTACTATTGCCCTGTTTATTACACACCGAAATAAGCATCCTGCTAGAGCTATCACTATTATTATAAGTAGCAGTAACATAATTGCTTTAAAAATCCAATCAAACATCCCATGTCCCAACCATCCCAACCATCCAGGTGGACTATAATCATGGAATTTGTGACCTATCTTTTGGAGTTGGTCTGCTTGTGTCTATATATGTTTCGCAAGGTTAGTTATATTCTCAGATTTATCTGGTATGTAAGTGCAGCATTCTTGTTCAATTATGGCACACGTTCCTCCCTGTGAAGCCAATAGATAATCCAAAGCCAGTCTATTTTGCAGTGCTACTGTGCGGACTGCCATCAGCTCTGCTGATACTTCTGTCAAGGCTTGCCCTGTTGTTCGAGCTTCAGCTGCAGTGATATTAGCCAGTTGTTCCAGGGCTGAGGCCATCAGAATTAACTCGTTTGCCGTTCTTCCTGTCCCATATAATGGAAAGGCCATCATAAAGAACCAGTCAGTCTTACTGATTGTTCGTTTTGCTCGTGAAGGGTGGCTTTGGAGAGAGGGCAGGTGGTGCATATAGGGGACTACATATCCCAGATAACAGGAGCCTGTCCAGTTCACAGGAAGCCAGGGATATGCCTTTGTACCGCATATAAAGTAAGTTCCATTGTAGGCCGTAAAGTTATCAGCCAACGTCATCCAAGGTTGTACAGTTTTTCCTTCCCACATGTTGCTCGATGTGATGTTATATATTTCCCTTTCTCGCAGTCTTTAATGTTAGTTTGCAAGATGAGGAGTGTCAGTCTCAATCATAGTTATCAAAGAACAAAGAACAAAGAACAATACAGCACAGGAACAGGCCCTTCGGCCCTCCAAGCCCGCGCCGCTCCCCGGTCCAGGATTGAATCCTGAATCCAGGATCCCCGCCCAATTTTCCAGCCTATCTACATACCAATATCCTATCCACCGAGCTGTCCCTCACAGCTACGATGCTTTGTTCATTACAACCTATTAACTCACCCCCACCCCCCCATTCCAGACCATGTGATCTCCAGGGAGAGGCGAAAACCCAGAGTGAAAAACCCCAGGGCCAATATGGGGAAAAAAAAAAATCTGGGAAATTCCTCTCCGACCCCCTGAGGCGATCGAAACGAGTCCAGGAGATCACAATGGCCCCGATCGGAAAATGCTTCCCAACCCTAGTCATTTCCACTTCCACGAACACCATATGAATTCCCTGCCCCCGAGACAGGTTCCCATTCCCAGAGTCTATTCGGTGGGGCTAATTCAACTTGACCCCATTCTTTGACTTCTTGTTCGGGGATTTGTTCACTGTTTATTCGTACTACCATTTGTCGCATCATTAGTCTGGTGATAAAAGATCTCAAAGCAGGCAGTAAACAACAAAGGATTAATCCAATTATGATCATTATTACTACTGCTATAACCCCTGCCTTTGCAAACCATGCTCCCCATTGTCCGAATACATTATCAAGCCAATTCCAAACATTATGGCCAAATCCAGCATTTTCATGTATTTCTTTCCTTAGACTTTGTAATTTGGTCATAGCTTTAGTGAATGAACCTTTTGGATCAGTGTTGTTAGGGATGAATGTACAGCATTGATCTCCAAACATAACACATACACCCCCTTTTTCTGCTAATAGCCAATCTAGTGCTTGTCTATTCTGCCAAGCCATTTTGCTAGTTGCATCTAACTGCTCACCTAGTGCAGTAAGAGCCTCATCAGTGTAGTTAATGAATCTCTGCTGATTGTAATAAATGTAATTAATCCATTCAGTGTTTTTGTTGGGGGTAATCCAAATTAGAATGGATTCAAACCCCGCAGCTATCTCATGTCTCGCTTTAAATTCATTGGGGATTCCACGAGGTTGTCCTATTGCATCTAACTTTATTTCTGGATTAGGTATGTATGACCTTCTCACTCTCTGAACTCCCATTTCATGTTCCATCGGTAGCAGGACGGTATTTTGTGCCAGCATGACCCGAGCACACAATCCAATCCAATCCACCGGCAGTTTTGCCATTAATCCCTTTTTGGGATCACATAGCCACCAGCTAATTGGTTTACCTGTGATTCCAAGACTTGTGCGGGAGGTGGTGTTCCCCCTTTTTGTGGCACATATAGACTACGGACATCCCCTATGTTCCATATTCTTTCGCAATCCCCTGTGTAATTTCCTAATTTAGTTCCCTTATTATTTTTTCTCCAGTAACAATCTTGAATCAACAAAGCTGGTTTCATTTTCCATTCTTTTGGGGCTACTTCTACTGTCGTTTTAGGCCATTTTGGACATCTGTGGGTCAAATTATACGTACCTCTTCCTACCCCTGCATATAAGATACAGTGATATTGGCACACAGGTGCCTTCCCAGTGCACAAATTATTGCAAGTGGATTCTGAACAATTTTTTACTTGAGCAGTGAATGTCTGGCCCCCGATAGTGTACTTTCGCTCATAGGTTGGATATTTGTTTTGACAATTCTCTCTTTTCCATTTTTGCTGCCAATCTCTACAATTCTTTGATCCCCAAGGTATATCTATTATCCAGGTATGAGGTTTCTCTGAGGCACATATTACACACTCCTTCCCATTATTATTTTTGTATCCTGTGTATTCAGCCCATTTCCACCACTCATTTCCCTGTGCTTTTTCCCAAATTGTATCTGCTGCTACTGACCGCTTGTGGCTTCTTTTCCTTAGTTGATAATAGGTAGAATCCCTATTATCCTCTTTACCCATCTTGCTGTTTGTTAGTTCTTTTGGTTTTATTTTCCACATTTGCCTACTTTCTCGGCCTTTTAGTGTTGTATCTGTTATAAACTGTCCTCTATTATCCATCCAGGAAGTCTTCGATAGCAATGGTTTCCAAGTCCCAAGTTGGGAAGGGGGCGGGAGCTGCTGCCCCTTCTTCCTCATCTCCTGTACTGGGGCCAGGAACATCATCTGGCCCATCATCCAACTCAAACTCAATGCTATCCTCACTATCCTCCCTCTCTGCATCTTTATTTTGATCTGGCACAAAACTATTGGAACTCTCTCCTGTGTTTTCTTCGTTCCCACGACTACTCCTATCCGGGCTTCCAATTTTGTCAGCTTCTCTATCTTCCCCTATACCTGGTATTGTCCTAGTACAATGATTTAAATGGTACCACAGTGTACTGCCTTCTACTTGTCAGGCTGTGGGCGAAACTCTGGTAACATCGAAAGGTCCTTCTCTTCTTGGTTCGTCCCAGCGCCTTCGGAATTTCCTGATGTATACTCGATCTCCAGGTCTGATTCGGTGGTCAGCCGCTGGGCTTTCTTCCTCCTTGGCTTTTTCCGGTTCAAATATAGTTCTATGTATAACAGTTAATTGCTGCATGTACTCTTTAGCGTCTTGATCTAAACATTCCAGTGTAGGGCCTCCCATTCCCCTAATCTTTGGCACGGGCATTAGTTTCCCCGTCATCATCTCATGTGGACTTAAGTGTGTTATTCTATTCTCCTGACTTCGGCATTGCATTAAGGCTAGTGGCAGGGCATCAATCCAGTTTTTCCCTGTATCGCTACAGATCTTGCTTATTTTGGCCTTAAGAACTCCATTTGCCCTTTCTACCATTCCCTGTGACTGAGGATGGTAGACACAGCCAAATTTCTGTTTCACTCGGAGCACTGAGAGGGTTTCTCTCAGTACTCTTCCTACAAATGCAGATCCATTATCTGAACTTAATTGGGCTGGTATGCCAAATCTTGGGGTGACTTCTTTTGTCAGGAAGTTGATCACTGTTCCTGACCCTTGATCTTTAGATGGTGTTGCTTCTATCCATCTGCTGAATCTGTCAATGACTACCAACATATATCTTTTCCCCTTTATCTTTTTTCCCATGTCCACATAATCCATACACAGGTGTTTAAATGGTCCCTCAGGAATGGGTATATGTCCTATTGGGGCAGTTATGCTTTTCCTGATATTGTTCTGCGCACACACCTCACACTGACTTAGCATGTAATCAATGGAACTCTGTAAGTATGGTGACCAAAATCCTTCCTTCTTAATCTTCCTGATCACTTCTCCTCTTGCACAGTGGTCAACTCCATGTGCTTCACTTATTAGTAGGGTTAGTAAAGCTGTGGGTGCTATTACCAATCCTCTCCATTTCGCCACAGTCTATCCTGCTGTCCTTGTATCGCTCCCCGTTCTTTCCACGTGGTTTTTTCAGCTATTCCAGCGTCCTCCTGTATTTGCACTACGTCTTCTAAAGTGGGCTGGGGAATGATACTCCCTACCCCTGGTCCTGGATGTGGTTCTGCTACTTCCACTGGAGCTATTGTAGTTGGCGTACATCCTGATGCTTCTCTAGCTGCTTTGTCAGCTTTTGCATTTCCTTTAGTCACATTATCTTTTCCCTTTTTGTGGCCTGAGACTTGATTATAGCCAATTCTTTTGGGCCCATCATAGCTTGTATCAAGGCTTTTATTTGGTTTTCATGCTGTATTGGTCCCCCACTACTTTTCATAAAGCCTCTCTGTTTCCAGATTGATCCAAACAGATGACACACTCCATGTGCATAAGCCGAATCTGTATACACTTCTACTACCTCCCCTTTTGCTAATTCACATGCTCTGGTTAGTGCCTTAAGTTCTGCTAGCTGGGCCGAACAGGGCTGTTCACATTTTTCTGCTTCTATAACTTCAAGCCCTCCTTGTCTCTGTTCAACTATGTAAGAAGTTTATGTTCAACTATGTAAGAAGTTAAACTTCTTACTGTGTTTACCACAGTCCAACGCCGGCATCTCCACATCTGTTCAACTATGGCATAGCCTGCGTGGTTTCCTAAGTGATCCCTGTAACATGAGCCATCTACATACAGTGTCCTTTTCCCTTCTGTCACTAGTCCCTCTGCTTTTAAATCTTCTCTCAGTTTCATAAATGTTTTTGCTTCTCTTAAGCATTCATGTTCTTCTCCTTCATGAGGTAATGGCATGTAATCAGCTGGATTTACTCTGTTGCACTTTATTATTGTGATATCTGGAAATGTGGTTAGCATTCGATAATGATGGATCCTAGCAGGTGTCAGCACAAACTTTCCTTGCTCAATCAATTCAGCTACTTTGTGGTGTACATGTATGTTTATTAAATATCCCATTGTGATGGTAGCTGCTTTTTCGTAAGCCCACCAAGCAGCTGCCAAACCCTGATAACATGGAGGGTACCCCAGGGCCACATCATCTAACTTGGTGCTATAATAAGCTACTGCTTGTTTCTTTCTTCCTTTACAGCTGTCCTGCATTAACACAGCAGTTGCGAATCCTGTTTCCCTGTTGCTAACAAAAAGGTCAAAGGGTTTATCATACGAAGGCAGCATCAGTGCTGGTGCTTGCAACATCTCTTGTTTCACGTTATCAAATGCTTCTGAGGCCTCCCTGTCCCATATCAAGATCGCTTTTAACTCCTCACATCCGGCCTCTTTCATTATTTTCCTTAACGCTTGTGTTTTTTCTGCATAGTTCTCTATCCATTCTGAACGAAATCCTGTCATTCCCAGGAATGTCATCATCTGTCTCACTGTCTGTGGTTTTGGGATTCTTAACACAGCTTCTATCTGCTGGTGAGCTATTCTTTTTTGTCCAATTGTTATTTCCCTCCCAAGATATTCTACTTTTCTTTGACAGAACTGTAATTTCTTCCTTGACACTTTATGTCCTCCTTTTGCCAGCTTTTCCAGCAGTTTTAAACTTTCTTCCCTACATTGTTCCTTTGTTTCTGTACACAACAACAAGTCATCCACATATTGTATCAGTGTTCCTTCTAGTTGTATCCCTGCTAAATCTGCTCTCAACACTTGGTTGAATTCATGTGGGGAATGTTTGAATCCCTGGGGCATTCTATTGTATGTGTATTGTTTTCCCTCATACGTAAAAGCAAATAAGTACTGACTCGCTTGTGCCAAGGGCACACTGAAAAATGCTGAGCATAAGTCTATGACTGTAAACCATCTGCTTTCAGACGGTATGTTAGTCAATAAGGTGTAGGGGTTAGGGACTTCGACTGGCATATTTTCAACCACTTCATTAACTGCTCTCAGGTCGTGTACTAACCTCCACTTTTCCCCATCTGCCTTTTTAACTGGTAATAAGGGTGTGTTACATTTACTTCGGGTTTCTTTTAACACCCCTGCGTCTACTAATCCTCTGATTGTTTCTCTTATGCCTTTTACTGCTTCTGCCTTGATTGGATATTGTGGTTTATAAGGTCCTTGACATCCTGGCTTCAATTTTACTTCGACTGGGGTAGCTGTTTTAACTTTGCCTACATCTGTGTCGTTCTTTGACCACAACTCTTTAGGGAGAGAATCTAAATCTTTTTCTAACTTTGCTCTCCATTCTTGCTCTACTTCTTTACCTTTTAACTCTATTCTTACCTCCTTTGGTTTTCCAGTCATCCTTGCATTAACAGATATTTTCATCATTTGTCCGTCAGTCGGGACATCCAAATGTTCTCATTGTTGGTTTTAATAAATTCCAGTTCCTGTGCCCTAAACGCCATGAGTCCCAAATCCTTTGGTCTGTAATCAGGATTCACCTTTAGCGTAACATGTGGTTCTGTCTCAGGCACTGAGAACCATTTTCTGACGCATTCATTCTTTGTGATCGTGAGGGCTGCTCCCTCTGGTCCGATTAAAATGCTGTCTGAATTTATTTCCTGTTCTTGTCCTGCCTCTTTATTCCACTTCTCCTGTATCTCTGACTGTTGCATTTTATCAAAAATCATTGTGCGATGTAGCTCAGTTTTTGGCCATTCAGTGTTTGGAATCTGTGCCTCTATAAATGTCCCCCAAGTTTCCCATACCTGCTTTTTAATTTGTTCCTCTATATCCCCTAGCCAATATACATTGGCCCACTCCTCTCCCATTACCCTAATTACATACATTCCCGTCAGATTGATTCCTTGAGTTGTGCATTCTAATTTTAACCCTAACCCTAAGATTGCATCCCGGCCCAACAAATTCAGTGGCGTTTTACTACATATTAACACAGGCACATGAGTGGTTTTGTTTCCAACGGTGATAGACACCGGCATCGTCATTTGAGTCAATACTGCTTTCCCCGAGAACCCCATAGTTTTCACAAACTGACCTGACAATGGTAGGTGTCCTGCATATTTTTCCTGTATGCACGTACAAGTAGCTCCTGTATCTATCATCATGGGGATCTCAACCCCCCCTATTCTAACATTGATTACAGGTTCTTGATTTGCTGTGTCCGTTATTTGTACATACCGGCCTACCATTTTGGGCTTCTCTGGGCCTCCCTATAGGAAACTCTGGTGATTTACTGGCCCCTGACTCATTGGGCAGTCACTGGTTGGCACTTGCATCATTTGCTGACTCATTTGTTGTTGACCTCCTTGTCTATAGTTGCTTTGGGGACAATTTCTTTTTATGTGCCCTGCTTCCCCACATCCCCAGCAAACCCCTGGAGGGCCAGGTGGTCCTCCCCTGGGGCCTTGATTATATCCTTGATTTTGTCCCCTCTGGTTTTGATAGGGTACTTTTCCATTCCCCTGTCCTTGTCCTTTTCCGCTCCAATTATTCTGATTTTGAGGTTTCCATGTTGTCTGATAATTTGGATTGTACCCCCGTTGGTTCATGGGCAGCGGGAAACCAGAGATTACATTATAGGTTATAATAGGCTGACCTCCCTCTCCACTCCTCTCTGGTGTTGGGTGGGGATTTCTTCAGTAACCACTTCAGTTATTATGGGTGCCATTTTCTTGGGAGCGGGGTCCTCTTTTGATTTTTGTTTAGCTTTTATTTCTTCTAACTGCGCCTGCAGGAGCTTACGCTGTACTTCTTTTAATTGTTTATCTGCATTCTCCTCTTTACGGTGTCTCTCTACTGCGTGGATAACATAGTCCAGAAATTCCCTGTAAGTTTTTGATTCCAGTCCCACTACTTCATCCAATCTAGATTTAGCTGAAGCCGGTAGGCCTTCTAAGATGGCTGCTCGGAACATGGCATTAGTTAGGGGGTCTGTCAGGATGTCTCTTTCCGTGTCCCTTCTCCACCTTTTTAACTGATTTTCAACATAAGTTGCAGCATTTTCCTCCTCTCCCAGTGGTTCTCCTTTTAATGTTTTTAGATCTACACGGTTAGGGTACAGTCCCCTCAGTGCTTGCCGGATAAGTGGGCGGTATTCATCCATGAGCACTCCATCCACATTTGGGTCATTTGCTGCAGTAGGAATCTCAGCAAGTCTCATGACTTCAGCCATTTGGTTCATTCCCAGCACTTTTGTTAGGAGAGCTTTGATACCTCCCAGGGCCATTCTTTTTCCTACCATTCCTGCCTCCAGCTGTCCGATCCACCTTCCGGCCCCATCCATGATATTTGGTAATTCACTAATTAAATTGGGTAGGTCCTGTCCTGACCATGGAATGTACCGTGCTCTATTTCCTTTTACTACTACGGGACATACCCTTGGATCTTCCCAGTCTCTTTCTCCGAATTTTGCAGGTGGTTTCCTTTTTCGATCTGGCTTTCCTGTCCCCTTTTTTACTATTTTATCTCCTTCCTCCTCACTCGCACTGGTGGATTCTCCCTCTTCCGATTCTCTACGTGTCTCTTTTATCGGGGGGATCCATTGTATTTCTGTCTTGTTTCCTTTTCTTTCTGCAATTCCCTTGCTCTGTTTACATTTTTTTTCCCATTCTTCCTTGTCCACCTCTCCTTCATACCCTACCTCACTTCCCTCTGCCTCCACACTTTCTCTGCTCTGTTCTTCCGCCATTTTTCTATTTGCCCATTTTAGCACTCACTCTCACCCGAACCATCTCTTCTTCCAACTCTCGCCTCATATGGCGTATTTTATCCAGCTCCTCTTCCACCTTAGTACCTTCTTCTTCCCTCTTTGCCTTTCTTTCCGTCTCCTGCTCTTCCCATTGTTCGTGGGTCACGTCCTTCATTTCTTATTCCCCCTCAAAATTCACTGTCCCCTTTATTACTGGATGCAGTCCAGTAGAATCTTGGTTCTCCTTATAAGGAGGCGGGGCTATATTTGGGTCTTCCAATTTCTCCTTTTCCTGAATCTGAACTGGCATTTGCATTTTCCATATGCGCTTTTTCTCTTTTCCTTCCTTTTCAAATAATGTTAGTATCTCCAATTCTTTACTTCTTTTCTCCTTTCTCTTTTGTGATTTATCCCTCAGTTTATAGTTCTTTACCAATCCTTTCTGATCCTCACATCTTTCTGTACACCAGGTGCCTCCCTCTGGCCACTGTGTGTTTAATTTACTTGTTCCCTTGGTCCACCTTTTGGAGATATGGGCTATTCTCCTTTCAGGGCCGGGTACTTTCCTCCCAGAATTTCTTGGCTTGATATGGTATGCTTTGTTTCTTTGTGCTGCCGTGTGGCTTGTTATCCCCTGATATATTTGTATTTGGCACTATTGTTATTTTTATGCGATATACTGTTTTCCCTTTTTCTGTCCTTGGACTATCTTCCCACTGCACTTCCCTGACTGACACCTGTATTTCCAACCGAGGTCTCAGTATTTGCTTCCCTGTTCTTCCCTCTCCTGGTGATAATCCTTTTTCTTCTGCTAGTGGATAATATGCCTCCACTTGCTCACTGATTTCCAACAGAGCCTTACTTGGTCTGATTTCTTCTATTAATTCTGTCAATGTTTCTGCTACTGCTTCACTCGTCCAGTTTTTGTATATTATTTCGTCCCAATTTACGGATGGCCACTCCTTATTCACTTCCTCCAAATTAACTACTTCAGTTATTCTCCTTAGCAGGGCATTTCTCTCACCCTCATACCACTCCCTAAAACCTCCTCCAACTATTTTTACTAGATCTTCTCTAAAAAAATGTGTGTTAACACCACTACTTAAGAAATCTATTACTGCAATATTCCTACGTGATTCATCACTGTCGTGATCCTGCTTTACACTCCACATTTACCAACAGCTGCTTACACCGCTATTCCAGATCAACCTTTTCAGGCTTCTCCTTGTAGCCCCTTTACTTTATTTCACTACCTATCCCCTCTCTTCTTCCGGCGATCAACGTAGGTCCTTAATTACTATATCAGGTAGGAGACCAATCTCTCCTAGATCTCTCCTTCCTCTCGGCTGACGTCTCTCTCTCCGAGGTCCTGGGTAGGTTTGGACTGGCAGGCTTGCCTACACTTACTCTCCTTGGGCAAGTTGTAACCTGGAATCCCGCTCCAAACTGCTCGACTAACCTAATTGCATCAATTAGCATTCGGTTTTTGTAGCGTCTCACTTTTTACCCATTCGTGGACAATACAGTACATAAAACTAAAGCGTGCTTTTTACATGCAAAATTTACCCTTCCGATCAGACTCAGTCTCTCAATATTTTACACAATTTTAACTTTACCAATGCAGGTTATCTTTTGGGCAGGTGAGATCCAGGACCAGTGGAGAACCGGGTGCGCCAGGCCTCGAAAACCTCTTTCTGACAACAAGGATTTACATGCATGCAAGTCTGCTTACCTTGTTGGCAGAAGGCCGGCTTGGGGACTTCTCGGCTCCGGTTGGACCACCGTCTCCCTCGATCCCTCCGGGGTTGAGTCACCGGTTGATCTCAATCCTACCCTGCTCGCAGCGCCAGATTTGCCGTGGTTCCCCGTGGACGGCAATGAGAGTCTGCCAATCAGAATAGAGAGTCTGAGTCTTGATCTTCCAGGCAGCAAGGCTTTATTTTCCAATACAAGTCAACAAAGCCGGATTTCCGGATGAATCCAATGAACCTGCTCGCTTACAGTCTTTTTATACACATTTTAGCTTCATATCTCACCATTTTTATCTCACATTCAAGGCTATCTTTGCAGACCCCAAGGTTACTTTTCGTCGGCTACCATTGTTTACTAGACCTACGATATCTGTCCTCTTTGGGATTGGTCACTAATGGATGTGCTATGATACCATTGTGGTTACATTCTGCCTTCTTGTCTGAAGTTTGTTATCTATTTAGCCAAGTTTGTCGTTTGCTCAACCATTGTGGGGCATTGTGCTAAGCTAAGTCACTTTTGAAGATTCGTGTTTTTCCTTCTTTCTTATGTTTATTTGTAAAGCTACTTTCAGCTTCTAAGTGTTCCTTCCGACCTGTTCAGCTTTCATGTTCTTCCATCGATTATACATGTGTATATACGTGTGCTGGCTTGATAAGATAATGTGCTCTTAAAAGGATACAAGTGTATGCTTAACAAGATATAGGTATAACAGGATAACATGTGAGAGCTTCTTTCGATAGTGATTATCTCTTCCATGTGAATGATTATCTCTTACAATAGCTTGATCTTGGTTCTGTGCTGTACTGTTCTATGTTCTATGTCCTCCTCCCCCCACCTGCTCCGATTCCCATGGCGAGCGGGACGGACCTTCCCGTTGTCCGCCCCCCACCCGCTCCCATTCCCGTGGCGAGCGGGACGGACCTTCCCGTTGTCCTCCTCCCCCCACCCGCTCCGATTCCCATGGCGGGCAGGACGGACCTTCCCGTTGTCCGCCCCCCACCCGCTCCCATTCCCGTGGCGAGCGGGACGGACCTTCCCGTTGTCCGCCCCCCACCCGCTCCGATTCCCATGGCGACCGAGGGGACGGTAACATTTCATCCTCAGTGTCTGTCACATTCTTTCGAATCGATTGCAGTATTTTCCCTGCCACTGATGTCAGGTTCAAAGCTCTGTCGTTCCTTGTTGCTGCTCTCCCTCCTTTCTGACATTCGTTAACTTCCCATCTATCACCGTACTCAAAGGGACAGACTTTGAACTGATCTAGCAACTCAAGTCTGGGCACCCCTGAGGCGCTGGCGGCCATCGACAGCAGCAGAGCTGTACTCCAGCACAAGCTGCACCCTGGAGCTTCCAACTGAGATTGCAAACCCCTGGAGCGTCTCAACGGGAAGGAAGCATTGGTACCTCGCTGACCAAGGGCTCGCAGACTGCGGCTGCATTCAACCAACTTGACCAGGCCACGCGCACACTGTCCTGTGTGGACACTCCCGGCAATTTCTGATTTGATTTGATTTGATTTATTATTGTCACCTGTATTAACACACAGTGAAAAGTATTGTTTCTTGCGCGCTGTACGGATAAAGCATACCGTTCATAGAGAAGGAAAGGAGAGTACAGAATGTAGTGTTACAGTCACAGCTAGGGTGGAGAGAAAGATCAACTTAATGTGAGGTCGGTCCATTCTAAAGTCTGACAGCAGCAGGGAAGAAGCTGTTCTTGAGTCGGTCGGTGCATGACCTCAGACTTTTGTATCTTTTTCCCGACGGAAGAAGGTGGAAGAGAGAATGTCCGGGGTGTGTGGGGGTCCTTGATTATGCCGGCTGCTTTTCCCCGAGGCAGCGGGAAGTGTAGACGGAGTCAATGGATGGGAGGCTGGTTTGCGTGATGGACTGGGCTACATTCACGACCTTAGTATCACAGGGGTTCAAGTCCCCTGAGGGTACAGCACAAGGGTTGGGGGTTGCACACCTTGTCTCGGCATCTTTCCAGGGTTCAGTCCCTGGAAACCCACTTGATTGATTACCTCATTGCAATTCGATTCTGCTTTTCCCTTCGCTGCTGAACCCTCTTCTGCCACATGGTGGCGGGGTCTGAGCCAGATGATCTCCTCCAGAATCGTGTTTTAACCCTTTGTTAGTCTTTTTCATTAGTCTTGAATGTTTAGCCTGTGCGTCATTAGACCATAAGACATAGGAGCAGAATGAGGCCACTCAGCCCATCGAGGCTGCTCTGCTATTCAATCATGGCTGATATTTTTCTCATCCCCATTCTCCTGCCTTTTCCCCATAAGCCCTGATCCCCTTATTAATCAAGAACCTATCTATCTCCCGTCTTAAAGACACTCAATGACCCGGCCTCCACAGCCTTCTGCGGCAAAGAGTTCCACAGATTCACCACTCTCTGGCTGAAGAAATTCCTCCTCATCTCTGTTTTAAAGGATCGTCCCTTTAGCCTGAGGTTGTGCCCTCTGGTTCTAATTTTTCCTACTCATGGAAACATCCTCTCCACGTCCACTCTATCCAGGCCTCGCAGTATCCTGTAAGTTTCAATAAGATCCCCCCTCATCCTTCTAAACACCAACGAGTACAGACCCAGAGTCCTCAACCGTCCCTCATACGACAAGCTCTTCATTCCAGGGATCATTCTTGTGAACCTCCTCTGGACCCTTTCCAAGGCCGGCACATCCTTCCTTAGATACGGGGCCCAAAACTGCTCACAATACTCCAAATGGGGTCTGACCAGAGCCTTATACAGCCTCAGAAGTACATCCCTGCTCTTGTATTCCAGCCCTCTCGACATGAATGCTAACATTGCATTTGCCTTCCTAACTGCCGACTGAACCTGCACGTTAACCTTAAGAGAATCTTAAACAATGATCCCAAGTCCCTTTGTGTTTCTGATTTCTGAAGCATTTCCCCATTTAGAAAATAGTCTCTGCCTCCATTCCTCCTTCCAAAGTGCAGAACCTCACACTTTTCCACATTGTATTCCATCTGCCACTTCTTTGCCCACTCTCCTAACCTGTCCAAGTCCTTCTGCAGCCCCCCTGCTTCCTCAATACTACCTGTCCCTCTACATATCTTTGTATCATCTGCAAACTTAGCAACAGTGCCTTCAGTTCCTTCCTCCAAATCGTTAATGCACATTGTGAAAAGTTGTGGTCCCAGCACTGACCCCTGAGGCACACCACTAGTCACCAGCTGCCATCCTGAGAAAGACCCCTTTATCCCCACTCTCTGCCTTCTGCCAATCAGCCAATCCTCTATCCATGCCAGGATCTTACCCTTAACACCATGGGCTCTTAACTAATTGACCTTATTGTGGGTTTTTGTCTGGCTGTGTGTAGCCGTGTGTGATGGTGGCTGGCAGGACAGGGCAGATCCCCTCTCTGATCATGGGAAATTCATTCGGAAGGCACATGAGCCTCCTTCCAAGGGAAGACCTAGTGCTACATGTATGTGCAGTACGGACAAGACAACGTGAACCACCTTCTGAACTGGGAGACACAGGGTAAGGAGAAGCTTTTTCCATATGAGGGACCTTTAATAGGGACCACATTGAGACTTTGGGATATGTGTTAAGGGTAAAGGAGAGGTGTGGCGTGGTCTGCATATTTCCAGTGGCGAATGGAGATGTAGGAGCAGTTGGATGAGTCCAGGAAAAGGGGTATAGGGAATGCTAGAAGGTCTCAGGAACTAAGGAATTGTAAGGGAGATGTTAAAGCCAAGATCTTGGTTAAACAGCGTCCGCACAAACAAAGAAACTCACTTCCTGCAGAACAGAATGAGGAGCAAGAAGATTGGTCACCACTTATCCTCCTTCACCGGATCTGAGCCCCCAACCTCCATATGTGTGGACCCTCCCCTGCCGATGTCCCTGGCAGTACCACCAGCGGGGACGCCCCCCCCCACTCGCATCTGTGGGCCCCTCAGAATTCAGAGCAGCTGTATCCCCAAGAATCCCATCTCACCCTGAACCAGATCCCAGACACCCCCCCCACCCCCCCTCCGCCCCGGCCCCCCTGTCCCCCCTCAGCACCCACCACCCCTCCTCCCTCGCCCCCCTCCCCCACCCCTCCTCCGCCCCGGCCCCCCTGTCCCCCCTCAGCACCCACCACCCCCCCTCCCTCGCCCCCCTCCCCCACCCCTCCTTCGCCCCGGCCCCCCTGTCCCCCCTCAGCACCCACCACCCCCCCCTCCCTCACCCCCCCTCCCCCACCCCCCCTCCGCCCCGGCCCCCCTGTCCCCCCTCAGCACCCACCACCCCCCCTCCCTCGCCCCCCCTCCCCCACCCCCACCCCCCCTCCGCCCCGGCCCCCCTGTCCCCCCTCAGCACCCACCACCCCCCCCCTCCGCCCCGGCCCCCCTGTCCCCCCTCAGCACCCACCACCCGCCCCCCTCCCCCCCCCGTGCCTTTCCCGGTGCCTGGGGTGAGGCTGCGAATGTGTGTCGCCCCTGGACACCTCGGAGTTACGGGCATTCCTTAAACCCACTCCCAGCCTCAAGATGGGGATGAGAAACTTATCCAGCAACTTGAAATCCTTGGAAAGCACCATAGCCCCAGCAAGGATGACATTGATCTGATTGGATTAGATTGGATTTGATTTATTATTGTCACATGTATTAACACCCAGTGAAAAGTATTGTTTCTTGCGCGCTATACAGACAAAGCATACTGTTCATAGAGAAGGAAAGGAGTGAGTGCAGAATGTAGTGTTACAGTCATAGCTAGGGTGTAGAGAAAGATCAACTTAATGCGAGGTCGGTCCATTCAAAAGTCTGACGGCAGCAGCAGGGAAGAAGCTGTTCTTGAGTCGGTCGGTACGTGACCTCAGACTTTTGTATCTTTTTCCCGATGAAAGAAGGTGGAAGAGAGAATGTGTGGGGAGGGTGGGGGGGGGGGGGGGAGGCGTGGGGGGGGGGGGGGGGCGGGGGGTGGGGGGGGCGGTCTTAATTATGCCGGCTGCTTTCCCGAGGCAGCGGGAAGTGTAGACAGAGTCAATGGATGGGAGGCTGGTTTGCGTGATGGACTGGGCTACGTTCACGACCTTTTGTAGTTTCTTGCGGTCTTGGGCAGAGCAGGAGCCCCAGACCAAGCTGTGATACAACCCAGAAAGAATGCTTTCTATGGCGCATCTGTAAAAGTTGGTGAGAGTCGTAGCTGACATGCCAAATTTCCTTAGTGTTTCTGAGAAAGTCGAGGCGTTGGTGGGGCTTTCTTAACTATAGTGTCGGCATGGGGGGGACCGGGACAGGTTGTTGGTGATCTGGACACCTAGAAACTTGAAGTTCTCGACCCTTTCTACTTCCTGAAGTCGATGACAATCTCCTTGGTTTTGTTGACATTGAGGGAGAGATTATCGTTGCCGCACCAGTTCACCAGATTCTCTGTCTCATTCCTGTTCTCTGACCCGTCACTGTGAATGGGACTTCCTCAGCTGATGGACAAACACGTCAGATGAAGTAGTTGACGTGGCCTTGTTGGGTGCCATTATTGGGCGGCACGGTGGCACAGTGGTTAGCACTGCTGCCTCACAGTGCCAGCGACCCGGGTTCGATTCCCAGCTTGGGTCACTGACTGTGTGGAGTTTAGTGTCCAATGATAAAGAACAAAGAAGAACAAAGAAAATTACAACACAGGAACAGAATGTGCAGGTTAGGTGGATTGGCCATGCTAAATTGCCCCTTAGTGTCTAAAGATGTGCAGGTTAGGTGGATTGGCCATGCTAAATTGCCCCTTAGTGTCCAAAGATGTGCAGGTTAGGGGGATTGGCCATGCTCAATTGCCCCTTAGTGTCTAAAGATGTGCAGGTTAGGTGGATTGGCCATGCTAAATTGCCCCTTAGTGTCCAAAGATGTGCAGGTTGGATGGATTGGCCATGCTAAATTGCCCCTTAGTTTCCAAAGATGTGCAGGTTAGGTGGATTGGCCATGCTTCCTGGAGACGACTTGCCTCCCGGAGGTCCATATCTGTGCCAGATGCGTGGAACTGCAACTCCTGAGGGACCGTGTAAGGGAGCTGGAGCTGCGGCTCGAGGACCTCAGTTTAGTCAGGGAAAATGAGAAAATAATAGATAGAAGTTATAAGCAGGTAGTCACACCGGGGCCTCAGAAGGAAGACACATGGGTCACAGTTAGGAAGGGTAAAAGTCATAAGGGTGATGTACCAGAAAGTACCCTAGTGGCAGTCTCCCATAATAATAAGGGCTGGGCAACAGATGGGAGAGGGGAAGGGAGTGAGCAGTCAGTGGAGGGATCCCCAGTGATTGCCTTCCAAAATAGGTATGTTGTTTTGGATTCTGTGGAGGGGGATGACCCTCCAGGGGTAAGCCACGAGGACCAGATCGCCTGCACAGAGACAGGCTCAGAGGCCCAGAAGGGGAAGAAGGGGATTAGGAGAGAAATAGTGGTGGGGGATGCGATGGTTAGAGGCACGGACAGGCGGTTCTGCGGGTGTGAACGAGACTCCAGGATAGTAGTCTGCCTCCCTGGTGCCGGGGTACTGGATGTCTTCGAGAGGGTAGGAAGCATATTAAAAAGGGAAGGTAATCAAACAGATCTAATTGTGCACATTGGTGATGTAAGGGGAGAAATGTAAGGAAAGCACACTTTAAAATGACTGCCTGGCACATAAAGAGTTAACTGGGAAAGGAACCATAAAACAGACACCGGCTTCCACTTAGACAAAGATCACTTAGAACATAGAACATAGAACAGTACAGCACAGAACAGGCCCTTCGGCCCACGATGTTGTGCCGAGCTTTATCTGAAACCAAGATCACGCTATCCCACTCCCTATCATCCTGGTGTGCTCCATGTGCCTATCCAATAACCGCTTAAATGTTCCTAAAGTGTCTGACTCCACTATCACTGCAGGCAGTCCATTCCACACCCCAACCACTCTCTGCGTAAAGAACCTACCTCTGATATCCTTCCTGTATCTCCCACCATGAACCCTATAGTTATGCCCCCTTGTAATAGCTCCATCCACCCGAGGAAATAGTCTTTGAACGTTCACTCTATCTATCCCCTTCATCATTTTATAAACCACTATTAAATCTCCCCTCTATAGGGACCATGGTGGGAGATATAGGAAGGATATCAGAGGTAGGTTCTTTACGCAGAGAGTGGTTGGGGTGTGGAATGGACTGCCTGCAGTGATAGTGGAGTCAGACACTTTCAGAATATTTAAGCGGTTATTGGATAGGCACATGGAGCACACCAGGATGATAGGGAGTGTGATAGCTTGATCTTGGTTTCAGACAAAGCTCGGCACAACATCGTGGGCTGAAGGGCCTGTTCTGTGCTGTACTGTTCTATGTTCTATGTTGTAAAGCTCCCCCTACACTGTCCCCCATCAAACACTCCCAGGACAGGTACAGCACGGGGTCAGATACAGAATAAAGCTCCCTTTACACTGTCCCCAGCAAACACTCCCAGGACAGGTACAGCACGGGGTTAGATACAGAGTAAAGCTCCCTCTACACTATCTCCCATCAAACACTCACAGGACAGGACAGCACGGGGTTAGATACAGAGTAAAGCTCCCTCTACACTGTCCCCATCAAACGCTCCCAAGACAGATACAGCAAGGGTTTAGATACAGAGTAAAGCTCCCTCTACACTGTCCCCATCAAACACTCCCAGGACAGGTACAGCACAGGGTTAAATACAGAGTAAAGCTCCCTCCACACTGTCCCCCATCAAACACTCCCAGGACAGGTACAGCACAGGGTTAGATACAGAGTAAAGCTCCCACTACACTGTCCCCATCAAAACACTCCCAGGACAGGTACAGCACAGGGGTTAGATACAGAGTAAAGCTCCCTCGACACTGTCCACCATCAAACACTCCCAGGACAGGTACAGCACAGGGTTAGATACAGAGTAAAGCTCCCACTACATTGTCCCCATCAAACACTCCCAGGACAGGTACAGCACAGGGTTAGATACAGAGTAAAGCTCCCTCTACACTGTCCCCATCAAACACTCCCAGGACAGGTACAGCACGGGGTTAGATACAGAGTAAAGCTCCCTCTACACTGTCCCCCATCAAACACTCCCAGGACAGGTACAGCACGGTGTTAGATACAGAGTAAAGCTCCCTCTACACTGTCCCCCATCAAACACTCGCCGGACAGGTTTAGCACGGGATGTCCCGTGCTAAACCTGTGGTGTCCCGCAGGGTTCAGTGTTGGGGCCACAGCTGTTCTCTTTATATATTAACGATCCAGATGACGGGACTGGGGGCATTCTGGCCAAGTTTGCCGATGATACAAAGATAGGTGGAGGGGCAGGTAGTATTGAGGAGGTGGGGAGGCTGCAGAAAGATTTAGACAGTTTAGGAGAGTGGTCCAAGAAGTGGCTGATGAAATTCAACGTGGGCAAGTGCGAGGTCGTACACTTTGGAAAAAAGAATAGAGGCATGGACTATTTTCTAAACGGTGACAAAATTCATAATGCTAAAGTGCAAAGGGACTTGGGAGTCCTAGTCCAGGATTCTCTAAAGGTAAACTTGCAGGTTGAGTCCGTAATTAAGAAAGCAAATGTAATGTTGTCATTTATCTCAAGAGGCTTGGAATACAAAAGCAGGGATGTACTTCTGAGGCTTTATAAAGCACTGGTTAGGCCCCATTTGGAGTACTGTGAGCAATTTTGGGCCCCACACCTCAGGAAGGACATACTGGCACTGGAGCGGGTCCAGCGGAGATTCACACGGATGATCCCAGGAATGGTAGGTCTGACATACAATGAACGTCTGAGGATCGTGGGATTATATTCATTGGAGTTTAGGAGGTTGAGGGGAGATCTGATAGAAACTTACAAGATAATGAACAGCTTAGATAGGATGGACGTAGGGAAGTTGTTTCCATTAACAGGGGAGACTAGGACGCGGGGGCACAGCCTTAGAATAAAAGGGAGTCACTTTAGAACAGAGATGAGGAGAAATTTCTTCAGCCAGAGAGTGGTGGGTCTGTGGAATTCATTGCCACAGAGGGCTGTGGAGGCCGAGACGTTGAGCGTCTTCAAGACAGAAATTGATAAATTCTTGATTTCTCGAGGAATTAAGGGCTATGGGGAGAGAGCGGGTAAATGGAGTTGAAATCAACCATGATTGAATGGTGGAGTGGACTCGATGGGCCGAATGGCCTTACTTCCGCTCCTATGTCTTATGGTCTTATGGTCTTATGGGATTAGATCCAGAGGAAAGCTCCCTTTACACTGTCCCCATCAAACACTCCCAGGTCAGGTACAGCACAGGGTTAGATACAGAGTAAAGCTCCCTCTACACTGTCCTCATCAAACACTCCCAGACAGGTACAGCACGGGGTTAGATACAGAGTAAAGCTCCCTCGACACTGTGTCCCATCAAACACTCCCAGGACAGGTACAGCACTGGGTTAGATACAGAGTAAAGCCCCCTCTACACTGTCGCCATCAAATACTCCAAGGACAGGTACAGCAATGGAGAGGGATAGGGCCGTACGGCAGGGCAAGGTTTACAATTGGGGGTGGGGTAATTATGATGCGATTAGGCAAGAATTAGGGGGCATAAGTTGGGAACAGAAACTGTCAGAGAAAGGAACTAATGAAAAGTGGAACTTTTTCAAGGAACAAATACTGGATGTCCTTGATAGGTATGTTCCTGTCAGGCAGGGAGGAAATGGCCGAGTGAGGGAACCATGGTTCACAAAAGAGGTGGAATGTCTTGTGAAAAGGAAGAGGGAAGCTCATGTAGGGATGAGGAAACAAGGTTCAGATGGCTCGATTGAGGGTTACAAGTTAGCAAGGAATGAGCTGAAAAAGGGGCTTAGGAGAGCTAGGAGGGGACATGAGAAGTCCTTGGCGGGTCGGATCAAGGAAAACCCCAAGGCTTTTTACTCTTATGTGAGGAATAAAAGAATGACCAGGGTGAGGTTAGGGCCGGTCAAGGGCAGTAGTGGGAACTTGTGTATGGAGTCAGGAGAGATAGGCGAGGTGATGAATGAATACTTTTCTTAAGTGTTCACCAAGGAGAGGGGCCATGTTTTTGAGGAAGAGAAGGTGTTACAGGCTAATAGGCTGGAGGAAATAGATGTTCGGAGGGAGGATGTCTTGGCAGTTTTGAATAAACTGAAGGTCGATAAGTCCCCTGGGCCTGATGAAATGTATCCTAGGATTCTGTGGGAGGCAAGGGATGAGATTGCAGAGCCTTTGGCTTTGATCTTTGGGTCCTCGCTGTCCACGGGGATGGTGCCAGAGGACTGGAGAATGGCGAATGTTGTTCCTCTGTTTAAGAAAGGGAATAGAAATGACCCTGGTAATTATAGACCGGTTAGTCTTACTTCGGTGGTTGGTAAATTGATGGAAAGGGTCCTTAGGGATGGGATTTACGACCATTTAGAAAGATGCGGATTAATCCGAGATAGTCAGCACGGATTCGTGAAGGGCAAGTCGTGCCTCACAAATTTGATAGAATTTTTTGAGGAGGTAACTAAGTGTGTTGATGAAGGTAGGGCAGTTGATGTCATATACATGGATTTTAGTAAGGCGTTTGATAAGGTCCCCCATGGTCGGCTTATGATGAAAGTGAGGAGGTGTGGGATAGAGGGAAAGTTGGCCGATTGGATAGGTAACTGGCTGTCTGACCGAAGACAGAGGGTGGTGGTCGATGGAAAATTTTCGGATTGGAGGCAGGTTGCTAGCGGTGTGCCGCAGGGATCAGTGCTTGGTCCTCTGCTCTTTGTGATTTTTATTAATGACTTAGAGGAGGGGGCTGAAGGGTGGATCAGTAAATTTGCTGATGACACCAAGATTGGTGGAGTAGTGGATGAGGTGGAGGGCTGTTGTAGGCTGCAAAGAGACATAGATAGGATGCAAAGCTGGGCTGAAAAATGGCAAATGGAGTTTAACCCTGATAAATGTGAGGTGATTCATTTTGGTAGGACAAATTTAAATGTGGATTACAGGGTCAAAGGTAGGGTTCTGAAGACTGTGGAGGAACAGAGAGATCTTGGGGTCCATATCCACAGATCTCTAAAGGTTGCCAGTCAAGTGGATAGAGCTGTGAAGAAGGCCTATAGTGTGTTAGCTTTTATTAACAGGGGGTTGGAGTTTAAGAGCCGTGGGGTTATGCTGCAACTGTACAGGACCTTGGTGAGACCACATTTGGAATATTGTGTGCAGTTCTGGTCACCTCACTATAAGAAGGATGTGGAAGCGCTGGAAAGAGTGCAGAGGAGATTTACCAGGATGCTGCCTGGTTTGGAGGGTAGGTCATATGAGGAAAGGTTGAGGGAGCTAGGGCTGTTCTCTCTGGAGCGGAGGAGGCTGAGGGGAGACTTAATAGAGGTGTATAAAATGATGAAGGGGATAGATAGAGTGAACGTTCAAAGACTATTTCTTCGGGTGGATGGAGCTATTACAAGGGGGCATAACTATAGGGTTCGTGGTGGGAGATACAGGACGGATATCAGAGGTAGGTTCTTTACGCAGAGAGTGGTTGGGGTGTGGAATGGACTGCCTGCAGTGATAGTGGAGTCAGAGACTTTAGAAACATTTAAGCGGTGATTGGATAGGCACATGGAGCACACCAGGATGATAGGGAGTGGGATAGCTTGATCTTGGTTTCAGATAAAGCTCGGCACAACATCGTGGGCCGAAGGGCCTGTTCTGTGCTGTACTGTTCTATGTTCTAGCACAGGGTTAGATACAGAGTAAAGCTGCCTCTACACTGTCCCCATCAAACACTCCCAGGACAGGTACAGCATGGGTTTTAGAGACAGAGTAAAGCTCCCTCTACACTGTCCTCATCAAACACTCCCAGGACAGGTACAGCACGGGGTTAGATACAGAGTAAAGCTCCCTCTACACTGTCCCCATCAAAAACTCCCAGGACAAGTACAGCATGGGGTTAGATACAGAGTAAAGCTCCCTCTACACTGTCCCCTATCAACTCTCCCAGGACATGTTCGGCATGGAGTTAGATACAGAGTAAAGCTCCCTCTACACTGTCCCCATCAAACACTCCCAGGAAAATACAGCACGGGGTTAGATACAGAGTAAAGCTCCCTGTACACTGTCCCCATCAAAGACTCCCAGGACAGGTACAGCACGGGGTTAGATACAGAGTAAAGCTCCCTCGACACTGTTCCCATCAAACACTCCCTGGACAGGTACAGCACGGGGTTAGATACAGAGTTAACCTCACTCTACACTGTCCCCATCAAACACTCCCAGGACAGGTACAGCACGGAGTTAGATACAGAGTAAAGCTCCCTCCGCACTGTCCCCATCAAACACTCCCAAGACAGGTACAGCACGGGGTTAGATACAGAGTAAAGCTCCCTCCCCACTGTCCCCATCAAACACTCCCAGCACAGGTACAGCACGGGGTTAGATACAGAGTAAAGCTCCCTCTACACTGCCCCCATCAAACACTCCCAGGACGAGTAGAGCACGGGGTTCGATACAGAGTAAAGCTCCCTCTACACTGTCCCCATCAAACACTCCCGGACAGGTACAGCACGGGGTTAGATACAGAGTAAAGCTCCCTCTACACTGTCCCCATCAAACACTCCCAGGACAGGTACAGCACGGGGTTAGATACAGAGTAAAGCTCCCTCTACACTGTCCCCATTAAACACTCCCAGGACAGGTACAGCACGGGGTTAGATCCAGAGTAAAACAGCCTCTACACTGTCCCCAGCAAAAGCGCCCAGGACAGGTACAACACGGCGTTAGACACAGAGAAAATCTCCCTCTACACTGTCCCCTATCAACTCTCCCAGGACATGTTCGGCATGGAGTTAGATACAGAGTAAAGCTCCCTCTACACTGTCCCCATCAAACACTCCCAGGAAAATACAGCACGGGGTTAGATACAGAGTAAAGCTCCCTGTACACTGTCCCCATCAAAGACTCCCAGGACAGGTACAGCACGGGGTTAGATACAGAGTAAAGCTCCCTCGACACTGTTCCCATCAAACACTCCCTGGACAGGTACAGCACGGGGTTAGATACAGAGTTAACCTCACTCTACACTGTCCCCATCAAACACTCCCAGGACAGGTACAGCACGGGGTTAGACACAGAGTAAAGCTCCCTCTAAATTGTCCCCATCAAACACTCCCAGGACAGGGACTGCACGGGGATAGACACAGAGTAAAGCTCCCTGTACACTGTCCCCATCAAACACTCCCAGGACAGGTCCAGCACACGGTTAGATACAGAGTAAAGCTCCCTCTACACTGTCCCCATCAAACACTCCCAGGACCGGTACAGCACATGGTTAGATATAGAGTTAAGCTCCCTCTACACTGTCCCCATCAAACAATTCCGGGACAGGTACAGCACAGGGTTCCATACAGAGTAAAGCTCCCTCTGCAGGGTTCCATACAGAGCAAAGCTCCCTCTACACTGTCCCCATCAAACAATCCCAGGACAGGTACAGCACGGGGTTGGATACAGAGTAAAGCCCCCTCTACACTGTCCCCATCAAACACTCCCAGGACAGGTACAGCACGGGGTTAGATACGGAGTAAAGCTCCCTCTGCACTGTCCCCATCAAACACTCCCAGGACATGTATGGCACACGGTTAGATACAGTCCAGCCAATCAGTGTTTAGCCAAAGTGTTGCGCGATTAAATCACTCGTGAGGCTGGATTGTACCCGGGAAATAAAGGCTTTTATTACTGACAAGAATGGAGCAGACTATATACAATACAATCCCAGACTAAAGGGTCACCAGGCAGTGCAGTGACCTTTATACTCCTACAGGTAGGCGGAGCCAACTGGGGTGTACCACAGAACAATATCAAGAGGTAGAACAGCCCAACCCTAACCCCAACAGTAACTACAGTAACATATTTACAAACCCCCATAGTGCTGACCATCCATGGCTCAGCACTCATAGTGGTAACCAACTTTGGTTCACAACACAAAGATACAGACCCATCAGTATCCAGGCAGAGTGAGAATGTTCAGGTTTCATCCAGAAACAAAAGCAAAAAATCCTCAAGCCCAATAAACACACACAGGACAGGGACTGCACGGGGTTAGATACAGAGTAAAGCTCCCTGTACACTGTCCCCATCAAACACTCCCAGGACAGGGACAGCACGGGGTTAGATACAGAGTAAAGCTCCCTCTACACTGTCCCCCATCAAACACTCCCAGGACAGGTACAGCACGGGGTTAGAGACAGAGTAAAGCTCCCTCTGCACTGTCCCTCATCAAACACTCCCAGGCCAGGTACAGCACAGGGTTAGATACAGAGTAACGTTCCCTCTACACTGTCCCCCGTCAAACACTCCCAGGACAGGTACAGCGCGGGGATAGATACAGAGTAAAGCTCCCTCTACACTGTCCCCATCAAACACTCCCAGGACAGGTACAGCACGGGGTTAGATACAGAGTAAAGCTCCCTCTACACTGTCCCCATCAAGCACTCCCAGGACAGGTACAGCACGGGGTTCGATACAGAGTAAAGCTCCCTCTACACTGTCCCCATCAAACACTCCCAGGACAGGGACAGAACGGGGTTAGATACAGAGTAAAGCTCCCTCTACACTGTCCCCATCAAACACTCCCAGGACAGGGACAGCACGGGTTTAGATACAGAGTAAAGCTCCCTCTGCACTGTCCCCATCAAACACTCCCAGCACAGGTACAGCACGGGGTTAGATACAGAGTAAAGCTCCCTCTACACTGCCCCCATCAAACACTCCCAGGACGAGTAGAGCACGGGGTTCGATACAGAGTAAAGCTCCCTCTACACTGTCCCCATCAAACACTCCCGGACAGGTACAGCACGGGGTTAGATACAGAGTAAAGCTCCCTCTACACTGTCCCCATCAAACACTCCCAGGACAGGTACAGCACGGGGTTGGATACAGAGTAAAGCTCCCTCTACACTGTCCCCATTAAACACTCCCAGGACAGGTACAGCACGGGGTTAGATCCAGAGTAAAACAGCCTCTACACTGTCCCCAGCAAAAGCGCCCAGGACAGGTACAACACGGCGTTAGACACAGAGAAAATCTCCCTCTACACTGTCCCCTATCAACTCTCCCAGGACATGTTCGGCATGGAGTTAGATACAGAGTAAAGCTCCCTCTACACTGTCCCCATCAAACACTCCCAGGAAAATACAGCACGGGGTTAGATACAGAGTAAAGCTCCCTGTACACTGTCCCCATCAAAGACTCCCAGGACAGGTACAGCACGGGGTTAGATACAGAGTAAAGCTCCCTCGACACTGTTCCCATCAAACACTCCCTGGACAGGTACAGCACGGGGTTAGATACAGAGTTAACCTCACTCTACACTGTCCCCATCAAACACTCCCAGGACAGGTACAGCACGGGGTTAGACACAGAGTAAAGCTCCCTCTAAATTGTCCCCATCAAACACTCCCAGGACAGGGACTGCACGGGGATAGACACAGAGTAAAGCTCCCTGTACACTGTCCCCATCAAACACTCCCAGGACAGGTCCAGCACACGGTTAGATACAGAGTAAAGCTCCCTCTACACTGTCCCCATCAAACACTCCCAGGACCGGTACAGCACATGGTTAGATATAGAGTTAAGCTCCCTCTACACTGTCCCCATCAAACAATTCCGGGACAGGTACAGCACAGGGTTCCATACAGAGTAAAGCTCCCTCTGCAGGGTTCCATACAGAGCAAAGCTCCCTCTACACTGTCCCCATCAAACAATCCCAGGACAGGTACAGCACGGGGTTGGATACAGAGTAAAGCCCCCTCTACACTGTCCCCATCAAACACTCCCAGGACAGGTACAGCACGGGGTTAGATACGGAGTAAAGCTCCCTCTGCACTGTCCCCATCAAACACTCCCAGGACATGTATGGCACACGGTTAGATACAGTCCAGCCAATCAGTGTTTAGCCAAAGTGTTGCGCGATTAAATCACTCGTGAGGCTGGATTGTACCCGGGAAATAAAGGCTTTTATTACTGACAAGAATGGAGCAGACTATATACAATACAATCCCAGACTAAAGGGTCACCAGGCAGTGCAGTGACCTTTATACTCCTACAGGTAGGCGGAGCCAACTGGGGTGTACCACAGAACAATATCAAGAGGTAGAACAGCCCAACCCTAACCCCAACAGTAACTACAGTAACATATTTACAAACCCCCATAGTGCTGACCATCCATGGCTCAGCACTCATAGTGGTAACCAACTTTGGTTCACAACACAAAGATACAGACCCATCAGTATCCAGGCAGAGTGAGAATGTTCAGGTTTCATCCAGAAACAAAAGCAAAAAATCCTCAAGCCCAATAAACACACACAGGACAGGGACTGCACGGGGTTAGATACAGAGTAAAGCTCCCTGTACACTGTCCCCATCAAACACTCCCAGGACAGGGACAGCACGGGGTTAGATACAGAGTGAAGCTCCCTCTACACTGTCCCCCATCAAACACTCCCAGGACAGGTACAGCACGGGGTTAGAGACAGAGTAAAGCTCCCTCTGCACTGTCCCTCATCAAACACTCCCAGGCCAGGTACAGCACAGGGTTAGATACAGAGTAACGTTCCCTCTACACTGTCCCCCGTTAAACACTCCCAGGACAGGTACAGCGCGGGGATAGATACAGAGTAAAGCTCCCTCTACACTGTCCCCATCAAACACTCCCAGGACAGGTACAGCACGGGGTTAGATACAGAGTAAAGCTCCCTCTACACTGTCCCCATCAAGCACTCCCAGGACAGGTACAGCACGGGGTTCGATACAGAGTAAAGCTCCCTCTACACTGTCCCCATCAAACACTCCCAGGACAGGGACAGAACGGGGTTAGATACAGAGTAAAGCTCCCTCTACACTGTCCCCATCAAACACTCCCAGGACAGGGACAGCACGGGTTTAGATACAGAGTAAAGCTCCATCTCTACTTTCCCCAGCAAAAGCGCCCAGGACAGGTACAACAAGGGGTTAGTGTGGTGAACCATCGTTGGTTCACCACTGGGGTTGTTATTGTATTACTGTTGGGCTAGGGTGTTGTTGTTATGGGGGTTGTACTATGTTGTTGGGTTAGGGTGTTTACCTGTCCTGGGTGTTATCGTGGCACACTCCAGTGGGGTCCCGCCTCCGGTGGCAGGGTATAAGACCCCCTGCTCCGGCAGGACCCCTTCAGTCTGAACGGGTGAATTTGTGTTAGTAGTTTCATTGTTAATGTATTAAAGCCTTCAGTTCTAAAGCCTTGTTTCCGGGTGCTCATTGAGGTGCATCAATTTAATACATTAACTGAGAATATGGAACAGATCCTAAAACCGGATCGTCTGACACTGGACCCACGTGCGGTCGGTGCAGCTAACACGTTCGAACATTGGTGGAAGTGCTTCGAGGACTACCTGGCAGCCTCGGTAGCTATCACTACAGACAGTGATAGACTCCAGGTCCTCCACGCAAGGGTAAGCGACACGATTTACCTAGCCATTCGTGCAGCTTCCACTTACCAGGGTGCCGTCGAGCTCCTAAAGAATAGGTACATTACGCCACCCAACGAGATTCACGCTCGTTATCTCCTCGCTACACGACGTCGGCAGTCGGGCGAGACCATAGAAGACTACGCCAATGAACTCCTGCAGCTTGCCAGGGGTTGTGACTGTAAGGATGTCTCCGCCGAGCAGTACATGCAAGACCTCGCCCGAGACGCGTTCGTAGCAGGGGTAGGGTCCTCGTACATCAGACTTAAATTATTAGAAAAGGGGAAACTCAACTTGACCCAGGCAATGGGGATGGCCGTGAGGTTGGAGGCGGCGTCGAAGAGCTTGGTGCTGTACCCCGAGGACCACGTGCAGTCAACGTGGTTGGAGCAAGCTCTGCTCCCTCCTCGCCCCGCGAACCCGCGCTCCCAGATCGATTCGACGACGGCGGCAGCTCCAGGTGGCCAGCGATGCTATTTTTGCGGTGGGGCCAAGCATCCACGGCAACAGTGTCCGGCAAGAACGGCAATCTGCAGCCAGTGCGGTAAAAAAGGCCACTACGGCAAAGTCTGCAGGTCCAATCCTAAAAACGGCAGTGCAGCTTGTAACCCTCCAGAACGGAGACCATCTCTTTCGGCGCTGCAGTACCCACGAGGTCCGACCACGTGCGATCTCAGGACGGCGCCATCGTGGCAGACAGAGGAGGAGGAAGACCACCAGGAGTCGCTGCGCTTGGAGCCCTCGGCCACATGCGATTCATGGGGGCGGCCATCATGGTCCACGACGACTAGGAGCGACCAGCAGGGGTCCTCAGCATCCACATCGGCAGCATGCAGTGACGCCCAGGGGCCAACGGTGGCATCGATCTCTCTGGATCAGACCAGGCATTACAGACTGGAACATTCTATGATGGAGGTAAAGGTTAGTGGCAGAACTGTGAATTGTCTGTTTGACAGTGGGAGCACCGAAAGTTTCATACACCCTGAAACTGCTAAAAGGTGTGGACTCCGGGTTCTCCCTGCCAAACAGACAATTTCCATGGCATCACAGTCCCGGTCTGTACCGATCCAAGGACGATGTATGGTAACTCTTGAGGTACAGGGCACAGTTTACGAGCAATACAGGCTCCTTGTGCTACCTCACCTTTGCGCGCCAATTCTCCTCGGACTAAACTTTATGGCCCACATGAGGAGTGTGATCCTACAGTACGGTGGGCCACTCCCTTCACTGGCAGTAGGGAACCAGCCGCAGCCTCCAAATTGCCCAAAGCGCCCCGCGTGCAATCTATCCACCCTGAAGATCACGACACCATCCCTTTTTAAAAATCTGGTACCTGGCTGCAAGCCCATCGCTACTAAAAGTAGGCGTTACAGCGCTGAGGACCGGATCTTTATTAGATCTGAGGTTCAGCGGCTCCTCAAGGAAGGGATCATACAGGCCAGTGCTAGTCCGTGGAGAGCGCAGGTCGTGGTAGTCAAAAGCGGGAACAAACCTCGGATGGTCATCGACTATAGTCAGACCATTAATAGATACACGCAGCTGGATGCGTATCCTCTCCCGCGCATTTCTGATATGGTCAATCAGATTGCGCAGTACCGAGTGTTTTCTACCATAGACCTTAAGTCCGCCTACCATCAACTCCCCATCCGCCCAGAGGACCGACAATATACGGCTTTTGAGGCGGATGGTCGTCTATACCAATTCCTCAGGGTTCCATTTGGTGTCACCAATGGGGTCTCGGTCTTCCAGCGTGCTATGGACCGAATGGTGGACCAGAACGGGTTGCGGGCTACCTTCCCGTACCTGGATAACGTCACCATCTGCGGCCATGACCAGCAGGACCACGACACGAATCTCCAACACTTTCTACGCACTGCATCTCGCCTGAATCTGACCTATAACAGGGAGAAGTGCGTATTCCGTACGCGTAGGTTAGCCATCCTCGGATACGTGGTGGAAAACGGGGTCATTGGCCCTGATCCAGACCGTATGCGCCCACTCACTGAACTTCCCTTGCCCGCTAGCACGAAAGCACTGAGGAGATGCCTCGGGTTCTTTTCGTATTATGCACAGTGGGTCCCCAACTACGCGGACAAAGCTCGTCCGCTCATTAAGTCCACGACCTTCCCACTTACGCCGGAGGCCCAATTGGCCTTCAAGGTTTTGAAAAGCGACATCTCGAAAGCCACGATGCACGCGGTGGATGAATCCATCCCTTTCCAGGTGGAGAGTGATGCATCGGACTTCGCCCGAGCCGCCACACTAAACCAGGCAGGCAGGCCCGTCGCGTTTTTTTCCCGCACCCTTCAAGGCCCAGAGATTCGGCACTCAGCGGTGGAAAAGGAGGCTCAGGCCATTGTGGAGGCAGTCAGACACTGGCGCCATTACCTGGCAGGTAAGCGGTTCACCCTGATCACGGATCAACGATCCGTGGCGTTTATGTTCAGTAACACGCAGAGGGGCAAGATCAAGAACGATAAGATCTTGCGGTGGAGAATTGAGCTCTCCACCTATAATTACGATATTATGTATCGTCCAGGGAAGCTCAATGAGCCCTCGGATGCCCTCTCGCGCGGAACATGCGCCATCATGCAGGAGGACCGCTTGAAGGCTCTCCACAATGATCTGTGTCATCCTGGAGTCACCAGACTCTACCACTTCATAAAAGCCCGCAACCTACCCTACTCGGTGGAGGAGGTCAGGTCAGTTACTAGAAGTTGTCGGATTTGCGCAGAATGCAAACCACACTTTTATCGACCAGACCGGGCACATTTGGTCAAGGCCACTCGCCCTTTTGAGAGGCTGAGTGTAGATTTTAAGGGCCCCCTTCCCTCAACGGATCGGAATGTCTATTTTCTTAACATAATAGACGAATTTTCCCGGTTTCCGTTTGTTTTCCCCTGTGCGGACACGTCGACTGCCACCGTCATCAAGGCATTCAGTGAGCTTTTTACCCTGTTCGGGTACCCCTGCTATATTCATAGCGACAGGGGCTCGTCGTTCATGAGCAACGACTTGAGGCAATTCCTGCTCTCATTCGGGATTGCCTCTAGTAGAACCACGAGCTACAACCCTAGGGGTAACGGACAGGTGGAAAGGGAGAATGCTACAGTCTGGAAGGCTGTCCTACTGGCACTGAAATCCAAGGGCCTTCCAGTCTCCCGGTGGCAGGAGGTCCTTCCAACTGCGCTCCATTCTATCCGCTCCCTCCTGTGTACGGCAACCAATGCTACTCCCCACGAGAGGATGTTCTCATTCCCTCGGAAGTCGTCCTCGGGGACCTCATTGCCAGCCTGGTTGACGTACCCAGGACCCGTCCTTCTGCGGCGCCATGTGAGGGCTCGCAAGTCCGACCCCTTGGTCGAACCGGTCCAACTCCTCCACGCCAACCCTCAGTATGCCTATGTGGCATATCCTGACGGGCGAGAGGACACTGTCTCCATTAGAGACCTGGCGCCCGCAGGGGACGTAGCAACTCCTGTCGCTCCTATTCCCCCAGTCACAGATCCACTACTCCTCATTACTTCCCCAGACGTGGCGCGGTCAGCACCGGGACCAGTGCATAACACTTTTACTCCCATGTACAGCTTGCCTGAGACTCGGAGATCGGCGCCACCATCATCACCACCACCACCACCACCAAACGTTCCAGGATCCCCTACACCATCGCCTCATCAGGGCCGGCCGGCCCGGGAGTCTTTGAGGGGACAGCCAGATGTTGCTTTGAGAGAGCCACCGCAAGCACCTGCTCCGGTTTCGCAACCGGTGTTGAGAAGATCGCAGCGTCGGTGTGGTCCTCCAGACCGTCTGGACTTGTGAATCCTGTTATTTTTTTTGTCATTGTCTGTTTTCATCCACCCCGCCACCTTTGGTTCCTAAAGGAGGGGTGAATGTGGTGAACCATCGTTGGTTCACCACTGGGGTTGTTATTGTGTTACTGTTGGGCTAGGGTGTTGTTGTTATGGGGGTTGTACTATGTTGTTGGGTTAGGGTGTTTACCTGTCCTAAGTGTTATCATGGCACACTCCAGTGGGGTCCTGCCTCCGGTGGCAGGGTATAAGACCCCCTGCTCCGGCAGGACCCCTTCAGTCTGAACGGGTGAATTTGTGTTAGTAGTTTCATTGTTAATGTATTATAGCCTTCAGTTCTAAAGCCTTGTTTCCGGGTGCTCATTGAGGTGCATCAGTTAGATACAGAGAAAATCTCCCTCTACACTGTCCCCTATCAACTCTCCCAGGACATGTACGGCATGGAGTTAGATACAGAGTAAAGCTCCCTCTAAATTGTCCCCATCAAACACTCCCAGGACAGGGACTGCACGGGGTTAGACACAGAGTAAAGCTCCCTGTACACTGTCCCCTATCAACTCTCCCAGGACATGTACGGCATGGAGTTCGATACAGAGTAAAGCTCCCTCTACACATTCCCCATCAAACACTCCCAGGACAGGTACAGCACGGGGTTAGACACAGAGTAAAGCTCCCTGTACACTGTCCCCATCAAACACTCCCAGGACAGGTACAGCACGGGGTTAGATACAGAGTAAAGCTCCCTCGACACTGTCCCCATCAAACACTCCCAGGACAGGGACAGTACGGGGTTAGATACAGAGTAAAGCTCCCTCTACACTGTCCCCCATCAAACACTCCCAGGACAGGGACAGTACGGGGTTAGATACAGAGTAAAGCTCCCTCGACACTGTCCCCATCAAACACTCCCAGGACAGGGACAGTACGGGGTTAGATACAGAGTAAAGCTCCCTCGACACTGTCCCCATCAAACACTCCCAGGACAGGTACAGCACGGGGTTAGATACAGAGTGAAGCTCCCTCTACACTGTCCCCCATCAAACACTCCCAGGACAGGTACAGCACACGGTTAGATACAGAGTTAAGCTCCCTCTACACATTCCCCATCAAACACCCACAAGACAGGTACAGCACGGGGTTAGATACAGAGTAAAGCTCCCTCTACACTGTCCCCCATCAAACACTCCCAGGACAGGTACAGCACACGGTTAGATACAGAGTTAAGCTCCCTCTACACATTCCCCATCAAACACTCCCAGGACAGGTACAGCACGGGGTTAGACACAGAGTAAAGCTCCCTCTGCACTGTCCCAATCAAACACTCCCAGGCCATGTCTGGCACACGGTGAGATAGAGTCCAGCCAATCAGAGTTTAGCCAAAGGTACAGACACATCAGTATCCAGGCAGAGTGAGAAGATTCAGGTTTCATCTCGAAACGAAAGCAAAAAATCCTCAAGCCCAATAAACACACACAGCACAGAGACTGCACAGGGTTAGATACAGAGTAAAGCTCCCTGGACACTGTCCCCATCAAACACTCCCAGACAGGTACAGCACGGGGTTAGACACAGAGTAAAGCTCCCTCTACATTGTCCCCCATCAAACACTCCCAGGACAGATACAGCACAGGGTTAGATACAGAGTAAAGCTCCCTGTACACTGTCCCCATCAAACACTCTCAGTACAGGGACTGCACAGGGCTAGATACAGAGTAAAGCTCCCTGTACACTGTCCCCATCAAACACTCCTAGGACAGGTACAGCACGGGGTTAGATACAGAGTAAAGCTCCCTCTACACTGTCCCCATTAAACACTCCCAGGACAGGTAAAGCACGGGGTTAGATACAGAGTAAAGTCACCTCTACACTGTCCCCATTAAACACTCCCAGGTCAGGTACAGCACGGCGTTAGATACAGAGTAAAGCTCCCTCTACACTGTCCCCATCAAACACTCCCAGGACAGGTACAGCACGGGGTTAGATACAGAGTAAAGCTCCCTCTACACTGTCTCCCATCAAACACTCCCAGGACAGGTACAGCACAGGGTTAGATACAGAGTCAAGCTCCCTCTACACTGTCGCCATCAACTACTCCAAGGACAGGTACAGCACAGGGTTAGATACAGAGTAAAGCTCCCTCTACACTGTCCCCATCAAACACTCCCAGGACAGGTACAGCACGGTGTTCGATACAGAGTAAAGCTCCATCTCTACTGTCCCCAGCAAAAGCGCCCAGGACAGGTACAACACGGGGTTAGATGCAGAGAAAGTCTCCCTCTACACTGTCCCCTATCAACTCTCCCAGGACATGTACGGCATGGAGTTAGATACAGAGTAAAGCTCCCTCTACACATTCCCCATCAAACACTCCCAAGACAGGTACAGCACAGGGTTAGATACAGAGTAAAGCTCACTCGAAACTGTCCTCATCAAACACTCCCAGGACAGGTACAGCACGGGGTTAGACACAGAGTAAAGCTCCCTCTACCATGTACCCATCAAACACTCCCAGGACAGGTACAGCACGGGGTTAGATACAGAGTAAAGCTCCCTCTACACTGTCCCCATCAAACACTCCCAGACAGGTACAGCACGGGGTTAGATACAGAGTATACCTCCCTCTGCACTGTCCCCCATCAAACACTCCCACGACAGATACAGCACGGGGTTAGATACAGAGTAAAGCTCCCTGTACACTGTCCTCATCAAACACTCCCAGACAGGTACAGCACGGGGTTAGATACAGAGTAAAGCTCCCTGTACACTGTCCCCATCAAACACTCCCAGACAGGTACAGCACGGGGTTAGATACAGAGTAAAGCTCCCTGTACACTGTCCCCATCAAACACTCCCAGACAGGTACAGCACGGGGTTAGATACAGAGTATAGCTCCCTCTGCACTGTCCCCCATCAAACACTCCCACGACAGATACAGCACGGGGTTAGATACAGAGTAAAGCTCCCTGTACACTGTCCTCATCAAACACTCCCAGACAGGTACAGCACGGGGTTAGTTACAGAGTATAGCTCCCTCTACACTGTCCCCATCAAACACTCCCAGGACAGGGACAGCACGGGGTTAGATACAGAGTAAAGCTCCCTGTACACTGTCCCCCATCAAACACTCCCAGGACAGGTACAGCACGGGGTTAGATACAGAGTAAAGCTCCCTGTACACTGTCCCCATCAAACACTCCCAGGACAGGTACAGCACGGGGTTAGATACAGAGTAAATCTCCCTCTACACTGTCGCCAACAAATACTCCAAGGACAGGTACAGCACAGGGTTAGATACAGAGTAAAGCTCCCTCTACACTGTCCCCATCAAACACTCCAAGGACAGGAACAGCACGGGGCTAGATACAGCGTAAAGCTCCCTCTACACTGTCTCCATCAAACACTCCCAGGACAGGTACAGCACGGGGTTAGATACAGAGTAAAGCTCCCTCTACACTGTCTCCATCAAACACTCCCAGGACAGGTACAGCACTGGGTTTGATACAGAAGAAAACTCCCTCTACATTTTCCCCATCAAACACTCCCAGGACAGGTACAGCACGGTGTTCGATACAGAGTAAAGCTCCATCTCTACTGTCCCCAGCAAAAGCGACCAGGACAGGTACAACACGGGGTTAGATACAGAGAAAATCTCCCTCTACACTGTCCCCTATCAACTCTCCCAGGACATGTACGGCATGGAGTTAGATACAGAGTAAAGCTCACTCGAAACTGTCCTCATCAAACACTCCCAGGACAGGTACAGCATGGGGTTAGATACAGAGTAAAGCTCCCTCTGCACTGTCCCCAACAAACACTCCCAGGACAGGTAAAGCATGTGGTTAGACACAGAGTAAAGTTCCCTCTACACTGTCCCCATTAAACACTCCCAGGACAGGTACAGCACGGCGTTAGATACAGAGTAAAGCCCCCTCTACACTGTCTCCCATCAAACACTCCCAGGACAGGTAAAGCACAGGGTTAGATACAGAGTAAAGCTCCCTGTACACTGTCCCCATCAAACACTCCCAGGACAAGTACAGCACAGGGTTAGGTACAGAGTAACGTTCCCTCTACACTGTCCCCCGTCAAACACTCCCAGGACAGGTACAGCGCGGGGATAGATACAGAGTAAAGCTCCCTCTACACTGTCCCCATCAAACACTCCCAGGACAGGTACAGCACGGGGTTAGATACAGAGTAAAGCTCCCTCTACACTGTCCCCATCAAGCACTCCCAGGACAGGTACAGCACGGGGTTAGATACAGAGTAAAGCTCCCTCTACACTGTCCCCATCAAACACTCCCAGGACAGGGACAGAACGGGGTTAGATACAGAGTAAAGCTCCCTCTACACTGTCCCCATCAAACACTCCCAGGACAGGGACAGCACGGGTTTAGATACAGAGTAAAGCTCCATCTCTACTTTCCCCAGCAAAAGCGCCCAGGACAGGTACAACACGGGGTTAGATACAGAGAAAATCTCCCTCTACACTGTCCCCTATCAACTCTCCCAGGACATGTACGGCATGGAGTTAGATACAGAGTAAAGCTCCCTCTACACATTCCCCATCAAACACTCCCAGGACAGGTACAGCACGGGGTTAGATACAGAGTAAAGCTCCCTCTAAATTGTCCCCATCAAACACTCCCAGGACAGGGACTGCACGGGGTTAGACACAGAGTAAAGCTCCCTGTACACTGTCCCCATCAAACACTCCCAGGACAGGTACAGCACGGGGTTAGATACAGAGTAAAGCTCCCTCGACACTGTCCCCATCAAACACTCCCAGGACAGGGACAGTACGGGGTTAGATACAGAGTAAAGCTCCCTCTACACTGTCCCCCATCAAACACTCCCAGGACAGGGACAGTACGGGGTTAGATACAGAGTAAAGCTCCCTCGACACTGTCCCCATCAAACACTCCCAGGACAGGGACAGTACGGGGTTAGATACAGAGTAAAGCTCCCTCGACACTGTCCCCATCAAACACTCCCAGGACAGGTACAGCACGGGGTTAGATACAGAGTAAAGCTCCCTCTACACTGTCCCCCATCAAACACACCCAGGACAGGTACAGCACACGGTTAGATACAGAGTTAAGCTCCCTCTACACATTCCCCATCAAACACCCACAAGACAGGTACAGCACGGGGTTAGACACAGAGTAAAGCTCCCTCTACACTGTCCCAATCAAACACTCCCAGGCCATGTCTGGCACACGGTGAGATAGAGTCCAGCCAATCAGAGTTTAGCCAAAGGTACAGACACATCAGTATCCAGGCAGAGTGAGAAGATTCAGGTTTCATCTCGAAACGAAAGCAAAAAATCCTCAAGCCCAATAAACACACACAGCACAGAGACTGCACAGGGTTAGATACAGAGTAAAGCTCCCTGTACACTGTCCCCATCAAACACTCCCAGACAGGTACAGCACGGGGTTAGACACAGAGTAAAGCTCCCTCTACATTGTCCCCCATCAAACACTCCCAGGACAGATACAGCACAGGGTTAGATACAGAGTAAAGCTCCCTGTACACTGTCCCCATCAAACACTCTCAGTACAGGGACTGCACAGGGCTAGATACAGAGTAAAGCTCCCTGAACACTGTCCCCATCAAACACTCCTAGGACAGGTACAGCACGGGGTTAGATACAGAGTAAAGCTCCCTCTACACTGTCCCCATTAAACACTCCCAGGACAGGTAAAGCACGGGGTTAGATACAGAGTAAAGTCACCTCTACACTGTCCCCATTAAACACTCCCAGGTCAGGTACAGCACGGCGTTAGATACAGAGTAAAGCTCCCTCTACACTGTCTCCCATCAAACACTCCCAGGACAGGTACAGCACAGGGTTAGATACAGAGTAAAGCTCCCTCTACACTGTCGCCATCAACTACTCCAAGGACAGGTACAGCACAGGGTTAGATACAGAGTAAAGCTCCCTCTACACTGTCCCCATCAAACACTCCCAGGACAGGTACAGCACGGTGTTCGATACAGAGTAAAGCTCCATCTCTACTGTCCCCAGCAAAAGCGCCCAGGACAGGTACAACACGGGGTTAGATGCAGAGAAAGTCTCCCTCTACACTGTCCCCTATCAACTCTCCCAGGACATGTACGGCATGGAGTTAGATACAGAGTAAAGCTCCCTCTACACATTCCCCATCAAACACTCCCAAGACAGGTACAGCACAGGGTTAGATACAGAGTAAAGCTCACTCGAAACTGTCCTCATCAAACACTCCCAGGACAGGTACAGCACGGGGTTAGACACAGAGTAAAGCTCCCTCTACACTGTCCCCCATCAAACACTCCCAGGACAGGTACAGCACGGGGTTAGATACAGAGTAAAGCTCCCTCTACACTGTCCCCATCAAACACTCCCAGGACAGGTACAGCACGGGGTTAGACACAGAGTAAAGCTCCCTCTACACTGTCCCCCATCAAACACTCCCAGGACAGGTACAGCACGGGGTTAGATACAGAGTAAAGCTCCCTCTACCATGTACCCATCAAACACTCCCAGGCCATGTCTGGCACACGGTTAGATACAGTCCAGCCAATCAGAGTTTAGCCAAAGGTACAGACACATCAGTATCCAGGCAGACTGAGAAGATTCAGGTTTCATCTCGAAACGAAAGCAAAAAATCCTCAAGCACAATAAACACACACAGCACAGGGACTGCACAGGGTTAGATACAGAGTAAAGCTCCCTGTACACTGTCCCCATCAAACACTCCCAGGACAGGTACAGCACGGGGTTAGATACAGAGTAAAACTCCCTCTACACTGTCCCCATCAAACACTCCCAGACAGGTACAGCACGGGGTTAGATACAGAGTAAAGCTCCCTGTACACTGTCCCCATCAAACACTCCCAGACAGGTACAGCACGGGGTTAGATACAGAGTATAGCTCCCTCTGCACTGTCCCCCATCAAACACTCCCACGACAGATACAGCACGGGGTTAGATACAGAGTAAAGCTCCCTGTACACTGTCCTCATCAAACACTCCCAGACAGGTACAGCACGGGGTTAGTTACAGAGTATAGCTCCCTCTACACTGTCCCCATCAAACACTCCCAGGACAGGGACAGCACGGGGTTAGATACAGAGTAAAGCTCCCTGTACACTGTCCCCCATCAAACACTCCCAGGACAGGTACAGCACGGGGTTAGATACAGAGTAAAGCTCCCTGTACACTGTCGCCAACAAATACTCCAAGGACAGGTACAGCACAGGGTTAGATACAGAGTAAAGCTCCCTCTACACTGTCCCCATCAAACACTCCAAGGACAGGTACAGCACGGGGCTAGATACAGCGTAAAGCTCCCTCTGCACTGTCTCCATCAAACACTCCCAGGACAAGTACAGCACGGGGTTAGATACAGAGTAAAGCTCCCTCTACACTGTCTCCATCAAACACTCCCAGGACAGGTACAGCACTGGGTTTGATACAGAAGAAAACTCCCTCTACATTTTCCCCATCAAACACTCCCAGGACAGGTACAGCACGGTGTTCGATACACAGTAAAGCTCCATCTCTACTGTCCCCAGCAAAAGCGACCAGGATAGGTACAACACGGGGTTAGATACAGAGAAAATCTCCCTCTACACTGTCCCCTATCAACTCTCCCAGGACATGTACGGCATGGAGTTAGATACAGAGTAAAGCTCACTCGAAACTGTCCTCATCAAACACTCCCAGGACAGGTACAGCACGGGGTTAGATACAGAGTAAAGCTCCCTCTACACTGTCCCCAACAAACACTCCCAGGACAGGTAAAGCATGTGGTTAGATACAGAGTAAAGTTCCCTCTACACTGTCCCCATTAAACACTCCCAGGACAGGTACAGCACGGCGTTAGATACAGAGTAAAGCCCCCTCTACACTGTCTCCCATCAAACACTCCCAGGACAGGTAAAGCACAGGGTTAGATACAGAGTAAAGCTCCCTGTACACTGTCCCCATCAAACACTCCCAGGACAAGTACAGCACAGGGTTAGATACAGAGTAACGTTCCCTCTACACTGTCCCCCGTCAAACACTCCCAGGACAGGTACAGCGCGGGGATAGATACAGAGTAAAGCTCCCTCTACACTGTCCCCATCAAACACTCCCAGGACAGGTACAGCACGGGGTTAGATACAGAGTAAAGCTCCCTCTACACTGTCCCCATCAAGCACTCCCAGGACAGGTACAGCACGGGGTTAGATACAGAGTAAAGCTCCCTCTACACTGTCCCCATCAAACACTCCCAGGACAGGGACAGAACGGGGTTAGATACAGAGTAAAGCTCCCTCTACACTGTCCCCATCAAACACTCCCAGGACAGGGACAGCACGGGTTTAGATACAGAGTAAAGCTCCATCTCTACTTTCCCCAGCAAAAGCGCCCAGGACAGGTACAACACGGGGTTAGATACAGAGAAAATCTCCCTCTACACTGTCCCCTATCAACTCTCCCAGGACATGTACGGCATGGAGTTAGATACAGAGTAAAGCTCCCTCTACACATTCCCCATCAAACACTCCCAGGACAGGTACAGCACGGGGTTAGATACAGAGTAAAGCTCCCTCTAAATTGTCCCCATCAAACACTCCCAGGACAGGGACTGCACGGGGTTAGACACAGAGTAAAGCTCCCTGTACACTGTCCCCATCAAACACTCCCAGGACAGGTACAGCACGGGGTTAGATACAGAGTAAAGCTCCCTCGACACTGTCCCCATCAAACACTCCCAGGACAGGGACAGTACGGGGTTAGATACAGAGTAAAGCTCCCTCTACACTGTCCCCCATCAAACACTCCCAGGACAGGGACAGTACGGGGTTAGATACAGAGTAAAGCTCCCTCGACACTGTCCCCATCAAACACTCCCAGGACAGGGACAGTACGGGGTTAGATACAGAGTAAAGCTCCCTCGACACTGTCCCCATCAAACACTCCCAGGACAGGTACAGCACGGGGTTAGATACAGAGTAAAGCTCCCTCTACACTGTCCCCCATCAAACACTCCCAGGACAGGTACAGCACACGGTTAGATACAGAGTTAAGCTCCCTCTACACATTCCCCATCAAACACCCACAAGACTGGTACAGCACGGGGTTAGACACAGAGTAAAGCTCCCTCTGCACTGTCCCAATCAAACACTCCCAGGCCATGTCTGGCACACGGTGAGATAGAGTCCAGCCAATCAGAGTTTAGCCAAAGGTACAGACACATCAGTATCCAGGCAGAGTGAGAAGATTCAGGTTTCATCTCGAAACGAAAGCAAAAAATCCTCAAGCCCAATAAACACACACAGCACAGAGACTGCACAGGGTTAGATACAGAGTAAAGCTCCCTGTACACTGTCCCCATCAAACACTCCCAGACAGGTACAGCACGGGGTTAGACACAGAGTAAAGCTCCCTCTACATTGTCCCCCATCAAACACTCCCAGGACAGATACAGCACAGGGTTAGATACAGAGTAAAGCTCCCTGTACACTGTCCCCATCAAACACTCTCAGTACAGGGACTGCACAGGGCTAGATACAGAGTAAAGCTCCCTGTACACTGTCCCCATCAAACACTCCTAGGACAGGTACAGCACGGGGTTAGATACAGAGTAAAGCTCCCTCTACACTGTCCCCATCAAACACTCCCAGGACAGGTAAAGCACGGGGTTAGATATAGAGTAAAGTCACCTCTACACTGTCCCCATTAAACACTCCCAGGTCAGGTACAGCACGGCGTTAGATACAGAGTAAAGCTCCCTCTACACTGTCTCCCATCAAACACTCCCAGGACAGGTACAGCACAGGGTTAGATACAGAGTAAAGCTCCCTCTACACTGTCGCCATCAACTACTCCAAGGACAGGTACAGCACAGGGTTAGATACAGAGTAAAGCTCCCTCTACACTGTCCCCATCAAACATTCCCAGGACAGGTACAGCACGGTGTTCGATACAGAGTAAAGCTCCATCTCTACTGTCCCCAGCAAAAGCGCCCAGGACAGGTACAACACGGGGTTAGATGCAGAGAAAGTCTCCCTCTACACTGTCCCCTATCAACTCTCCCAGGACATGTACGGCATGGAGTTAGATACAGAGTAAAGCTCCCTCTACACATTCCCCATCAAACACCCCCAAGACAGGTACAGCACAGGGTTAGATACAGAGTAAAGCTCACTCGAAACTGTCCTCATCAAACACTCCCAGGACAGGTACAGCACGGGGTTAGATACAGAGTAAAGCTCCCTCTACACTGTCCCCCATCAAACAGTCCCAGGACAGGTACAGCACGGGGTTAGATACAGAGTAAAGCTCCCCCTGCACTGTCCCCATCAAACACTCCCAGGCCAGGTACAGCACGGGGTTAGACACAGAGTAAAGCTCCCTCTACCATGTACCCATCAAACACTCCCAGGCCATGTCTGGCACACGGTTAGATACAGTCCAGCCAATCAGAGTTTAGCCAAAGGTACAGACACATCAGTATCCAGGCAGAGTGAGAAGATTCAGATTTCATCTCGAAACGAAAGCAAAAAATCCTCAAGCACAATAAACACACACAGCACAGGGACTGCACAGGGTTAGATACAGAGTAAAGCTCCCTGTACACTGTCCCCATCAAACACTCCCAGACAGGTACAGCACAGGGTTAGATACAGAGTAAAGCTCCCTGTACACTGTCCCCATCAAACACTCCCAGACAGGTACAGCACGCGGTTAGATACAGAGTATAGCTCCCTCTGCACTGTCCCCCATCAAACACTCCCACGACAGATACAGCACGGGGTTAGATACAGAGTAAAGCTCCCTGTACACTGTCCTCATCAAACACTTCCAGACAGGTACAGCACGGGGTTAGTTACAGAGTATAGCTCCCTCTACACTGCCCCCATCAAACACTCCCAGGACAGGGACAGCACGGGGTTAGATACAGAGTAAAGCTCCCTGTACACTGTCCCCCATCAAACACTCCCAGGACAGGTGCAGCACGGGGTTAGATACAGAGCAAAGCTCCCTGTACACTGTCCCCATCAAACACTCCCAGGACAGGTACAGCACGGGGTTAGATACAGAGTAAATCTCCCTCTACACTGTCGCCAACAAATACTCCAAGGACAGGTACAGCACAGGGTTAGATACAGAGTAAAGCTCCCTCTACACTGTCCCCATCAAACACTCCAAGGACAGGTACAGCACGGGGCTAGATACAGCGTAAAGCTCCCTCTACACTGTCTCCATCAAACACTCCCAGGACAGGTACAGCACGGGGTTAGATACAGAGTAAAGCTCCCTCTACACTGTCTCCATCAAACACTCCCAGGACAGGTACAGCACTGGGTTTGATACAGAAGAAAACTCCCTCTACATTTTCCCCATCAAACACTCCCAGGACAGGTACAGCACGGTGTTCGATACAGAGTAAAGCTCCATCTCTACTGTCCCCAGCAAAAGCGACCAGGACAGGTACAACACGGGGTGAGATACAGAGAAAATCTCCCTCTACACTGTCCCCTATCAACTCTCCCAGGACATGTACGGCATGGAGTTAGATACAGAGTAAAGCTCACTCGAAACTGTCCTCATCAAACACTCCCAGGACAGGTACAGCACGGGGTTAGATACAGAGTAAAGCTCCCTCTACACTGTCCCCAACAAACACTCCCAGGACAGGTAAAGCATGGGGTTAGATACAGAGTAAAGTTCCCTCTGCACTGTCCCCATTAAACACTCCCAGGACAGGTACAGCACGGCGTTAGATACAGAGTAAAGCCCCCTCTACACTGTCTCCCATCAAACACTCCCAGGACAGGTAAAGCACAGGGTTAGATACAGAGTAAAGCTCCCTGTACACTGTCCCCATCAAACACTCCCAGGACAAGTACAGGACAGGGTTAGATACAGAGTAAAGCTCCCTCTACACTGTCCCCCATCAAACACTCCCAGGACAGGTACAGCACGGGGTTAGATACAGAGTAAAGCTCCCTCTGCACTGTCCCCATCAAACACTCCCAGGACATGTATGCAACACGGTGAGATACAGTCCAGCCAATCAGTGTTTAGCCAAAGTTTTGCGCGATTAAATCACTCGTGAGGCTAGATTGTACCCGGGAAATAAAGGCTTTTTTTACTGACAAGAATGGAGCAGACTATATACAATACAATCCCAGACTAAAGGGTCACCAGGCAGTGCAGTGACCTTTATACTCCTACAGGTAGGCGGAGCCAACTGGGCTGTACCACAGAACAATATCAAGAGGTAGAACAGCCCAACCCTAACCCCAACAGTAACTACAGTAACATATTTACAAACCTCCATAGTGCTGACCATCCATGGCTCAGCACTCATAGTGGTAACCAACTATGGTTCACGGCACAAAGATACAGACCCATCAGTATCCAGGCAGAGTGAGAAGGTTCAGGTTTCATCCAGAAACGAAAGCAAAAAAACCTCAAGCCCAATAAACACACACAGGACAGGGACTGCACGGGGTTAGACACAGAGTAAAGCTCCCTGTACACTGTCCCCATCAAACACTCCCAGGACAGGTACAGCACGGGGTTTGATACAGAATAAAGCTCCCTCTACACTGTCCCCCATCAAACACTCCCAGGACAGGTACAGCACGGGGTTAGATACAGAGTAACGTTCCCTCTACACTGTCCCCATCAAACACTCTCAGTACAGGGACTGCACAGGGCTAGATACAGAGTAAAGCTCCCTGTACACTGTCCCCATCAAACACTCCCAGGACAGGTACAGCACGGCATTAGATACAGAGTAAAGCTCCCTCTACACTGTCCCCATCAAACACTCCCCGGACAGGTACAGCACAGTGTTAGATACAGAGTAAAGCTCCCTCTACACTGTCGCCATCAAACACTCCAAGGACAGGTAGAGCACGGGGTTAGATACAGAGTAAAGCTCCCTCTACACTGTCTCCATTAAACACTCCCAAGACAGGTACAGCACTGGGTTTGGTACAGAAGAAAACTCCCTCTACACTGTCCCCATCAAACACTCCCAGGACAGGTACAGCACGGTGTTCGATACAGAGTAAAGCTCCATCTCTACTGTCCCCAGCAAAAGCGCCCAGGACAGGTACAACACGGGGTTAGATACTGAGAAAACCTCCCTCTACACTGTCCCCTATCAACTCTCCCAGGACATGTACGGCATGGAGTTAGATACAGAGTAAAGCTCCCTCTACACATTCCCCATCAAACACCCCCAAGACAGGTACAGCACAGTGTTAGATACAGAGTAAAGCTCCCTCGACACTGTCCCCATCAAACACTCCCAGGACAGGTACAGCACGGGGTTAGATGCAGTGTAAAGCTCCCTCTGCACTGTCCTCATCAAACACTCCCAGGACAGGTACAGCACGGGGTTAGATGCAGTGTAAAGCTCCCTCTACACTGTCGCCATCAAACACTCCCAAGACAGGGACAGCACGGTGTTCGATACAGAGTAAAGCTCCATCTCTACTGTCCCCATCAAACACTCCCAGGACAGGTACAGCACGGGGTTAGATACTGAGAAAACCTCCCTCTACACTGTCCCCTATCAACTCTCCCAGGACATGTACGGCATGGAGTTAGATACAGAGTAAAGCTCACTCGAAACTGTCCTCATCAAACACTCCCAGGACAGGTACAGCACGGGGTTAGATGCAGCGTAAAGCTCCCTCTACACTGTCGCCATCAAACACTCCCAAGACAGGTACAGCACGGGGTTAGATACAGAGTAAAGCTCCCTCTAAATTGTCCCCATCAAACACTCCCAGGACAGGGACTGCACGGGGTTAGACACAGAGTAAAGCTCCCTCTACACTGTCCCCATCAAACACTCCCAGGACAGGTACAGCACGGGGTGAGATACAGAGTATAGCTCCCTCCACACTGTCCCCCGTCAAACACTCCCAGGACAGGTACAGCACGGGGATAGATACAGAGTAAAGCTCCCTCTACACTGTCCCCATCAAACACTCCCAGGACAGGTAAAGCACGGGGTTAGATACAGAGTAAAGATCCCTCTACACTGTCCCCATCAAACACTCCCAGGACAGGTACAGCACGGGGTTAGATACAGAGTAAAGCTCCCTCTACACTGTCCCCATCAAACACTCCCAGGACAGGTACAGCACGGGGTTAGATACAGAGTAAGCTCCCTCTACACTGTCCCCATCAAACACTCCCAGGACAGATACAGCTCGGGGTTAGATGCAGAGTAAAGCTCCCTCTACACTGTCCCCATCAAAGACTCCCAGGACAGGTACAGCACGGGCTTCGATACAGTGTAAAGCTCCCTCTACACTGTCCCCATCAAACACTCCCAGTACAGGTACAGCACGGGGTTAAATACAGATTTAATCTCCCTCTACACTGTCCCCATTAAACACTCCCAGGACATGTACAGCACGGGGTTAGATACAGAGTAAAGCTCCCTCTGCACTGTCCACATCGAACACTCCCAGGACAGCTACAGCACGGGGTTAGATACAGAGTAAAGCTCCCTCTACACTGTCCCCATCGAACACTCCCAGGACATGTACAGCACGGGGTTAGGTACAGAGTAAAGCTCCCTCTACACTGTCCCCATCAAACACTCCCAGGACAGGTACAGCACGGGGTTAGATACAGAGTAAAGCTCCCTCTACACTGTCCCCATCAAACACTCCCAGGACAGGTACAGCACGGGGTTAGATACAGAGTAAAGCTCCCTCTACAGTGTCCCCATCAAACACTCCTCGGACAGGTACAGCACGGGGTTAGATACAGAGTAAAGCTCCCTCTACACTGTCCTCATCAAACACTCCCAGGACAGGTACAGCACGGGGTTAGATACAGAGTAAAGCTCCCTCTACACTGTCCCCATCAAACACTCCCAGGACAGGGACAGCACGGGGTTAGATACAGAGTAAAGCTCCCTCTACACTGTCCCCATCAAACACTCCCAGGACAGGTACAGCACGGGGTTAGATACAGAGTAAAGCTCTCTCTACAACATGGAGTTCAATACATAATTATTTCAGCATAATTATTTACCCCCGTCACTCACTGTGGTGAACCATCGTTGGTTCCCACTAGATAGTACTGAGCCAGTGTCTGGCCAGTACTACAAGTATGTATATATGTTGCTGTTGGGGTTAGGGATGGGTTGTTCTACTTGTTGCTGTTGGGGTTAGGGTTGGGCTGTTACACCTTGTATTATAGTTATTGTGGTACATCCCAGTCGGGCTCCGCCTCCTGGGAGAGGTATAAAGGTCACTGCTCTGTCTGGGACCCCTCAGTCTGGGATCGTGTATATAATTAGTAGCTTCGTTGTAACAGCAAATAAAAGCCTTTATTTCCTGAGCATCTCAAGCCTCGTGTGTGATAACGCGCATCAATTTTATTTGCTGTTAAGTCAACTCTCGTCAGAAGGAAAAGAAAACGATACAGAGAGTATGGAGCAGATATTGAAAACTGAACGTCTTACACTGGATCCACGTGCGGCGGGAGCCTCTAACACCTTAGACCACTGGTTGAAGTGTTTCGAAGACTACCTGGCAGCCTCCGCAGCGGTCACCACAGACGATGACAGACTCCGGGTCCTCCATGCGAGGGTAAGCGACACCGTCTACCTCGCGATCCGTGCGGCCACCGACTACACAAAGGCCCTCGAGCTTCTTAAGAAGCGTTACATTAAACCGCCCAACGAAATGCACGCTCGTTACCTCTTAGCCACTCGACGACGGCAGTCCGGCGAAACGATGGAGGAATACGCGAACGAGCTCCTACAGCTAGCCAGGGGCTGTAACTGCAAAGCAGTGTCGGCAGATCAGAATATGAACGACCTCGCCCGAGATGCGTTTGTGGCGGGAATCGGATCATCTTACATCCGACTCAGACTACTGGAGAAAGGTAATCTTGACCTCACCCAGGCAATAGAACTAGCGGATACGTTGGAGACGGCCTCCAAAAGCCTAGTATTGTATCCTGAAGACCACGTGGAGACAACGTGGCAGGAGCAGTCGCTGATCCCTCCTCGTCCCTCGGGTTCGAAATGCTGCGTGATGGCGTGCTCACACTCGGGCCAGACGACGGCAGCAGCTCCGGACGGCCCGCGCTGTTACTTCTGTGGGGGAGCGAAGCATACTCAGCAACGGTGTCCCGCTAAAGCTGTGTTGTGCTCCGCCTGCGGTAAGAAGGGGCACTATTCGAAAGTGTGCCGATCTAAATCTGCTTCTCGGAACAGCAGTGCGGCCTGCGATTCCTCAGAGCCCGGTTCTTCATCGTCGAAATCGTCGAGGGTTTCGTCCACGTGCGAGGCCAGGACGACGCCATTACGGTCGACAGAGTTGGAGATGTGTGACCACCAGGGGTCGCTGAGTTTGGCGCCATCACCCACGTGCGACCTATGGGAGTGGCCATGTTGGTCGGCACCGACCGCGAACGACCAGCAGGGGTCATCCTCGTCAATCTCAGCTGCCTGCAGTGGCACTCATGAACCAACGGTGGCGTCGATCATCCTGGACCAGGCCAAGCCTCATAGACTTGACAAGTCTATGATGGACATTCAGGTAAACGACCGCTTGATTTATTGTCTGTTTGACAGCGGGAGCACTGAGAGTTTTATCCACCCAGACGCTATGAAGCGGTGTGGACTCCGGATTCAACCTGTCAAACAGACAATTTCTATGGCATCAAGGTCCCGGTCTGTCACCGTGCTAGGGAGTTGCGTGGTAACTTTAACAGTGCAAGGCACGGTTTACGAGCGTTTCAAGCTCCTGGTGTTGCCGCACCTTTGCGCGCCAATACTTCTCGGACTAAACTTCATGGTCCACTTGAGGAGTGTAACCCTACAGTACGGTGGGCCACTCCCTTCGTTTTCAGTGGGAGAACAGCAGCCTCCAAATTGCCCAACGCGCCCCGCCTGTAGCCTCTCGACGCTGAAGATTACCACACTCTCCCTGTTCCAGAATCTTGTGCCAGGCTGCAAGCCCATTGCGACTAAGAGTAGGCGTTACAGCGCTGAGGATCGGATCTTCATTCGATCTGAAGTTCAGCGGCTCCTCAAGGAAAGGATCATACAACCTAGCGCTAGTCCGTGGAGAGCGCAGGTCGTGGTGGTCAAGAGTGGGAACAAACCCCGGATGGTCATTGACTATAGTCAGACCATTAATAGATACACGCAGCTGGATGCGTATCCCCTCCCGCGCATATCTGAAATGGTCAATCAGATTGCGCAGTACCGGGTGTTCTCCACCATAGACCTCAAGTCTGCCTACCACCAACTCCCCATTCGCCCAGAGGACCGACAATACACGGCTTTTGAGGCGGATGGTCGCTTGTATCACTTTCTCAGGGTTCCCTTTGGTGTCACCAATGGGGTCTCGGTCTTCCAGCGTGCTATGGACCGAATGGTGGACCAGAACGGGCTGCGGGCTACCTTCCCATACCTGGATAACGTCACCATCTGCGGCCATGACCAGCAGGACCACGACATGAATCTCCTGAATTTCCTACGCACTGCATCTCGCCTGAACCTGACCTACAACAGGGAGAAGTGTGTATTCCGTACGCGCCATTTAGCCATCCTAGGATACGTGGTGGAAAACGGGGTCATTGGCCCTGATCCAGACCGTATGCGCCCCCTCTTTGAACTTCCCCTGCCCACTAGTGCAAAAGCACTGAGAAGATGCTTAGGCTTCTTCTCTTATTGTGCACAGTGGGTTCCCAACTACGCGGACAAAGCCCGTCCGCTCATTAAGTCCATTCCTTTTCCCCTAACGCCAGAGGCCCGATTGGCCTTCGATAAATTGAAAGCCGACATCGCGAAAGCCACGATGCACGCTGTTGACGAGTCCATCCCCTTTCAGGTGGAGAGCGATGCATCTGATTTCGCCCTGGCCGCCACACTTAACCAGGCGGGCAGGCCCGTCGCATTTTTTTCCCGCACCCTCCAAGGCCCCGAAATTCGGCATTCAGCGGTGGAAAAGGAGGCCCAGGCCATTGTGGAGGCCGTCAGGCATTGGCGCCATTACTTGGCGGGAAAACGGTTCACCCTGATCACGGACCAGCGGTCCGTGGCGTTCATGTTTAATAACACGCAGAGGGGCAAGATCAAGAACGACAAGATCTTGCGGTGGAGAATTGAACTCTCCACCTATAACTATGACATCATGTATCGTCCAGGGAAACTCAATGAGCCCTCGGATGCCCTCTCGCGTGGAACATGCGCCAGTATACAGGAGGACCGTTTGCAGGCTCTCCATAATGACCTATGCCATCCTGGGGTCACTCGGCTCTACCACTTTATAAAAGACCGCAATTTGCCCTACTCGGTGGAGGATGTCAGGTCCATAACAAGAAGCTGTCGGGTATGCGCGGAATGCAAACCGCACTTTTACCCACCTGACCGGGCACAATTAGTCAAGGCCACTCGTCCCTTCGAAAGACTGAGTGTCGACTTTAAGGGCCCCCTTCCCTCAACAGATCGGAATGTGTACTTCCTCAACATCATTGATGAGTTCTCGAGATTCCCTTTTGTTATTCCCTGCTCTGATACATCCGCTGCCACGGTTATCAAGGCATTCCGTGATCTTTTCACCCTGTTCGGGTACCCCAGCTACATTCACAGCGACAGGGGCTCGTCGTTCATGAGCGATGACTTGAGGCAATACCTGCTCTCATACGGGATTGCCTCTAGTAGGACCACGAGCTACAACCCTAGGGGTAACGGACAGGTGGAACGTGAGAATGCTCCAGTCTGGAAGGCTGTCTTACTGGCGTTGAAGTCAAAAAGCCTTCCAGTCTCCCGTTGGCAAGAGGTGCTCCCTGATGCGCTCCATTCCATACGCTCACTCCTGTGTACGGCAACCAACGCTACTCCCCATGAGAGGCTGTTTTCATTCCCTCGGAAGTCTTCCTCTGGGACCTCATTACCGTCTTGGTTGACGTACTCAGGACCTGTCCTCCTGCGGCGACATGTTAGAACCCGCAAGTCCGACCCGTGGGTCGAACAGGTCCATCTCCTCCACGCCAACCGTCAGTATGCCTATGTGGCATACCCTGACGGGCGAGAGGACACGGTCTCGATCCGAGACCTGGCGCCCGCAGGGGACGTAGCAACCCCTGTCGCTCCCATACCCCCTGTTACAAACCCCTTAACTCTTGTTTCCCCTCCGGACACGGCGCGGGCAGCATCGGGACCGTTACTTAACCCTTTTACTCCCGTGTACAGCTTGCCTGAGTCCAGAGGATGGTCGCCACTTCAGGGCGTGTCGGAACTCCATGGATTACCATCACCTCGGGGTCAACCGGCCCGTGAGACTGTGGAGGAACAGTTGGACATCGCCTTGGGGAGAACGCCACCGCAAGTGCCTACTCCGGTGTCATCACCGGTATTGAGGAGGTCACAACGACGGTGCGGTCCCCCTGACCGTCTGAACTTATAGACTGATGACAAATTATTCTGTTTTTTTTGTACCCCACCGGACTTTGTCTTCAAAGGAGGGGTGAATGTGGTGAACCATCGTTGGTTCCCACGAGATAGTACTGAGCCAGGGTCTGGCCAGTACTACAAGTATGTATATATGTTGCTGTTGGGGTTAGGGATGGGTTGTTCTACTTGTTGCTGTTGGGGTTAGGATTGGGCTGTTACACCTTGTATTATAGTTATTATGGTACATCCCAGTCGGGCTCCGCCTCCTGGGAGAGGTATAAAGGTCCCTGCTCTGTCTGGGACCCCTCAGTCTGGGATCGTGTATATAATTGGTAGCTGCCTTGTTACAGCAAATAAAAGCCTTTATTTCCTGAGCATCTCAAGCCTCGTGTGTGATAACGCGCAAGAATGGGGGGGGGGAACAGGACAGGCTGTTGGCGATCAGGACACCAAAAAACTTGAAGCTCTCGAACCTTTCTACTTCGTCCCCGTTGATGTAGACAGAGGCACACTCTGAACAGAAAGCTCTGGATTATTAATCACTTATTAATAATTATTTACCCCCTCACTCACTCACCCCCAGTATCTTATTAATAATTATTTCCCCCTCACTCACTCACTCACCCCCAGTATATTATTAATAATTATTTACTCACTCACCCCCAGTATCTTATTAATAATTATTTACCCCCTCACTCACTCACCCCCAGTATATTATTCATAATTATTTACCCCCTCACTCACTCACCCCCAGTATATTATTAATAATTATTTACCCCCTCACTCACTCACCCCCAGAATCTCATTAATAATTATTTACCCCCTCACTCACTCACCCCCAGTATATTATTAATAATTATTTACCCCCTCACTCACTCACCCCCAGTATATTATTAATAATTATTTACCCCCTCACTCACTCACCCCCAGTATATTATTAATAATTATTTACCCCCTCACTCACTCACCCCCAGTATATTATTAATAGTTATTTACCCCCTCACTCACCCACATCCCCCCAGTATATTATTAATAATTATTTACCCCCTCACTCACTCACCCCCAGTATATTATTAATAATTATTTACCCCCTCACTCACTCACCCCCAGTATATTATTAATAGTTATTTACCCCCTCACTCACCCACATCCCCCCAGTATATTATTAATAATTATTTACCCCCTCACTCACTCACCCCCAGTATATTATTAATAATTATTTACCCCCTCACTCACTCACCCCCAGTATATTATTAATAATTATTTACCCCCTCACTCACTCACCCCCAGTATATTATTAATAATTATTTACCCCCTCACTCACCCACCCCCAGTATATTATTAATAATTATTTACCCCTTCACTCACTCACCCCCAGTATATTATTAATAATTATTTACTCACTCACCCCCAGTATCTTATTAATAATTATTTACCCCCTCACTCACTCACACCCCCAGCATATTGTTAATAATTATTTACCCCCTCACTCACTCACCCCCAGTATATTATTGATAATTATTTACCCCCTCACTCACTCACCCCAGTATATTATTAATAATTATTTACCCCCTCACTCACTCACCCCCAGTATATTATTAATAATTATTTACGCCCTCACACACCCCCAGTATCTTATTAATAATTATTTACCCCCTCACTCACTCACCCCCAGTATATTATTAATTATTATTTACCCCCTCACTCACTCACCCCCAGTATATTATTAATAATTACTTACCCCCTCACTCACCCCCAGTATATTATTAATAAATATTTACCCCCTCACTCACTCACCCCAGTATATTATTAATAATTATTTACCCCCTCACTCACCTACCCCCTGTATATTATAAATAATTATTTACCCCCTCACTCACTCACCCCCAGTATATTATTAATAATTATTTACCCCCTCACTCACTCACCCCCAATATATTATTAATAATTATTTACCCCCTCACTCACCCCCCCAGTATATTATTAATAATTATTTACCCCCTCACTCACTCACCCCCAGTATATTATTAATAATTATTTACCCCCTCACTCACTTACCCCCAGTATATTATTAATAATTATTTACCCCTCTCTCGCTCGACCCTAGTATATTATTAATAATTATTTACCCCCTCACTCACCCCCAGTATATTATTAATAATTATTTACCCCCTCACTCACCCCCCCAGTATATTATTAATAATTATTTACCCCCTCACTCATTCACCCCCAGTATATTATGAATAATTATTTACCCCCTCACTCACTCACCCCCAGTTTATTATTAATAATTATTTACCCCTCACTCACTCACCCCCAGTATCTTATTAATAGTTATTTACCCCCTCACTCACTCACCCCCAGTATATTATTAATAATTATTTACCCCCTCACTCACGCCCAGTATATTATTAATAATTATTTACCCCTCGCTCACCCCCAGTATAGTATTCATAATTATTTACCCCCTCACTCACCCCCCCAGTATATTAATAATTATTTACCCCCTCACTCACTCACCCCCAGTATCTTCTTAATAATTATTTACCCCCTTACTCACCCCCCCAGTATATTATTAATAATTATTTACCCCTCTCTCGCTCGCCCCCAGTATATTATTAATTATTATTTACCCCCTCACTCACTCACCCCCAGTATATTATTAATAATTATTTACCCCTCTCTCGCTCGCCCCCAGTATATTATTAATTATTATTTACCCCCTCACTCACTCATCCCCAGTATATTATTAATAATTATTTACCCCCTCACTCACCCCCAGTATATTATTAATAATTATTTACCCCCTCACTCACTCATCCGAAGTATATTATTAATAAATATTTACCCCCTCACTCACTCACCCCCTGTATATTATTAATAATTATTTATCCCCTCACTCACTCACCCCCAGTATCTTATTAATAATTATTTACCCCCTCACTCACTCACTCACCCCCAGTATATTATTAATAATTATTTACCCCCTCACTCACTCACTCACCCCCAGTATATTATTAATAATTATTTACCCCCTCACTCACCCCCAGTATATTATTAATAATTATTTATCCCCTCACTCACTCACCCCCATAGAACATAGAACATAGAACATAGAACATTACAGCGCAGAACAGGCCCTTCGGCCCACGATGTTGCACCGACCAGTTAAAAAAAAACTGTGACCCTCCAACCTAAACCAATTTCTTTTCGTCCATGAACCTATCTACGGATCTCTTAAACGCCCCCAAACTAGGCGCATTTACTACTGATGCTGGCAGGGCATTCCAATCCCTCACCACCCTCTGGGTAAAGAACCTACCCCTGACATCGGTTCTATAACTACCCCCCCTCAATTTAAAGCCATGCCCCCTCGTGCTGGATTTCTCCATCAGAGGAAAAAGGCTATCACTATCCACCCTATCTAAACCTCTAATCATCTTATATGTTTCAATAAGATCCCCTCTTAGCCGCCGCCTTTCCAGCGAAAACAATCCCAAATCCCTCAGCCTCTCCTCATAGGATCTCCCCTCCATACCAGGCAACATCCTGGTAAACCTCCTCTGCACCCTCTCCAAAGCCTCCACATCCTTCCTGTAATGTGGGGACCAGAACTGCACACAGTACTCCAAGTGCGGCCGCACCAGAGTTGTGTACAGTTGCAACATAACGCTACGACTCCTAAATTCAATCCCCCTACCAATAAACGCCAAGACACCATATGCCTTCTTAACAACCTTATCTACTTGATTCCCAACTTTCAGGGATCTATGCACACATACACCTAGATCCCTCTGCTCCTCCACACTATTCAAAGTCCTCCCGTTAGCCCTATACTCAACACATCTGTTATTCCTACCAAAGTGAATTACCTCACACTTCTCCGCATTAAACTCCATCCGCCACCTCTCGGCCCAACTTTGCAACCTGTCTAAGTCTTCCTGCAAACTACGACACCCTTCCTCACTGTCTACCACACCACCGACTTTGGTGTCATCAGCAAATTTGCTAATCCACCCAATTATACCCTCATCCAGATCATTAATAAATATTACAAACAGCAGTGGCCCCAAAACAGATCCCTGAGGTACACCACTTGTAACCGCACTCCATGATGAATATTTACTATCAACCACCACCCTCTGTTTCCTATCCGCTAGCCAATTCCTGATCCAATTTCCTAGATCACCCCCAATCCCATACATCTGCATTTTCTGCAGAAGCCTACCATGGTGAACCTTATCAAACGCCTTACTAAAATCCATATATACCACGTCCACTGCCTTGCCCCCATCCACCTCCTTGGTCACTTTCTCAAAAAACTCAATAAGGTTAGTAAGGCACGACCTACCTGCCACAAAACCATGCTGACTATCACCTATCAATTCATTACTCTCCAAATAACTATAAATCCTATCCCTTATAATTTTTTCCAACATCTTGCCGACAACAGAAGTGAGACTCACCGGTCTATAATTCCCGGGGAAGTCTCTGTTCCCCTTCTTAAACAATGGGACAACATTCGCTAACCTCCAATCTTCTGGTACTATACCAGAGGCCAACGACGACCTGAAGATCAGAGCCAGAGGCTCTGCAATCACTTCTCTTGCCTCCCAGAGAATCCTTGGATAAATCCCATCCGGACCAGGGGATTTATCTATTTTCAGACCCTCCAGAATATCCTGCACATCCTCCTTATCAACTGTAATACTGTCTATTCTACTCCCTTGCAACCCAGTGTCCTCCTCAGCTATATTCATGTCCCCTTGCGTGAACACCGAAGAGAAATATTGGTTCAATGCTTCACCAATCTCCTCCGGTTCCACACATAACTTCCCTCTGCCATCTATAACTGGCCCTAAACTTGCCCTAACCAACCTTCTGTTCTTGACATACCTATAGAACGCCTTAGGATTCTCTTTAACCCTATCCGCCAAAGTCTTCTCATGTCCCCTTTTAGCCCTTCTAAGCTCGCTCTTCAACTCCCTCTTAGCCAATCTAAAGCTTTCTAGTGCACTACCCGAGTGCTCACGTCTCATCCGAACATAAGCCTCCTTTTTCTTTTTAACCAACAAAGAAACTTTTTTGGTGCACCACGGTTCCCTAGCCCTACCAATTCCTCCTTGCCTGACAGGGACATACCTATCACAGACTCGCAGTAGCTGCTCCTTGAAAAAACTCCACATGTCGGACGTTCCCAGTCCCTGTAATCTCCTAGTCCAACCTATGTTTCCTAATTCTCTCCTAATAGCCTCATAATTACCCTTCCCCCAGCTAAAACCACTGGCCCGAGGTTCATGCCTATCCCTTTCCATCACTAAAGTGAACGTAACCGAATTGTGGTCACTATCACCAAAATGCACACCAACTTCCAAGTCTAGCACCTGGTCTGGCTCATTTCCCAGCACCAGATCCAATATAGCCTCACCTCTAGTTGGCCTGTCTACATACTGAGTCAAAAAACCTTCCTGCACGCTTTGAACAAAAACTGACCCCTCTAACGAGCTAGAGCTATAACAATTCCAGTCAATATTAGTCAAGTTAAAATCCCCCATAACAATTGCCCTATTACTTTCACTCCTAAGCAGGATTGACTCCGCAATCCTTTCCTCAACCTCTCTAGAACTTTTAGGAGGTCTATAAAAGACTCCCAACAGGGTGACCTCTCCTCTCCTATTTCTAATCTCCGCCCATACTACCTCAACAGATAAGTCCTCATCAAACCTCCTCTCTGACACTGTGATACAATCTCTGACCAATAATGCTACCCCTCCCCCTCTTCTACCTCCTTCCCTACTTCGACTAAAACATTTGAACCCCGGGACCTGCAGCATCCATTCCTGCCCCTGCTCTATCCATGTCTCTGAAATAGCCACAACATCGAAGTCCCAGGTACTGATCCACGCTGCAAGTTCACCCACTTTATTGCGAATACTCCTGGCATTGAAGTATACACATTTCAAACCCTGCTCCACCCCACCTCTGCAATGCCGTGCATTGCAGTCCCCATCCATGCATCCCTCACTTTCAGCCCCACTACTCAGGATCCCTCCCCGCCCCCGAATCAGTTTAAACCTCCCTGCATGGCCTTAGCAAATTTACCCCCCAGGATATTGGTCCCCTTCTGATTAAGGTGTAGACCATCCTTCTCATAGAGGTCACACCTTCCCCAGTACGAGCCCCAATTGTTTAAGTACCTGAACCCCTCCCTCCTGCACCATCCCCTCAGCCATGAATTCAAACCTTCCCTCTCCCTATTCCTCTCTAAACTATCCCGTGGTACAGGCAAGAGTCCAGAGATAACCACTCTGTCAGTCTTGGCCTTTAGTTTCCACCCCAACTCCATAAATCCCTGCCTAATATCCCCTTCCCCTATCCTCCCTATGTCGTGTGTCCCCACATGTACAATAACTTGTGGTTTATCTCCCTCCCCCCTAAGAGTCCTGAATACCCTGTCAGACACATCCCGGACCCCAGCCCCTGGTAGGCAACACACCAACCCTGAGTCCCTACCTTTAGTTCCGACCCTCCTATCTGTCCCCTTAATTGTGGAGTCCCCAATCACAAGGCCCAGTCTTTTACAGCCCCTAACCACCTGAGCTTTCTCACTCGGCTCACCCCCAGAGATCTGCTCTCTATGCTCAGTTGATTCCTCCTCAACTGTAGCCTCCAGCACCGAAAACCTATTATGGAGGGGAACCGCCCCAGGGGATTGTCTTCCCGATTGCTTCTTACCCCTCCTCCTGGCATTGACCCAAGCCTCATTTCTAGGAGTTACTATTTCTCTATAACTCCTATCAACTTCCACCTCCGCCTCCCGAATTATGCGGAGTTCCTCTACCTCCCCCTCCAGCTCCTTTACACGCTCCTCCAGAAGCTGCAATCTAATGCACTTCTTACAACTAAAATCTCCTGAAACACTACTGGATTTCCTCACCACATACATCCCACAGGAGATGCAGCATACTGCCTGAACTGCCATCCCTGAAGCCATTACCAGCAAGAAAAAAAGAAAACAAAAAACTTCCCCACACTTATAATTAGGTTAGAGGAGGATGGAAGGGTGGGATCCTCTACCAGTGTAGAGGATCGGGTATCTCCTCTGCACCAATTTATAGGGCTAGGGGCCCGAGAGAAAAAAAAACTACTACTGAGGGGGAACCACCCAGGTAACTGACTTTTAAAGTTAAAATAAAAACCCTTCTCAGACTCCTTTGCTGCCCACTTCTAGTTTTCACTTTAAACTTGAAAAACTGCTGTTAAAGTAAAGGCCAAAAAAATACACACACTAGCTGACTAATTAAATAAATAAACAATTCAATTAATCCAATTAATCTCTTACCAGCACTGCTGCTTTTCAATCACCCCTCTCAGCTTGCTCCAGTGGATCAATGAGGGGGAACCACCCAGGTAACTGACTTTTAAAGTTAAAATAAAAACCCTTCTCAGACTCCTTTGCTGCCCACTTCCAGTATATTATTAATAATTATTTACCCCTTCACTCACCCCCAGTATCTTATTAATAATTATTTACCCCCTCACTCACCCCCAGTATCTTATTAATAATTATTTACCCTCACTCACCCCCAGTATATTATTAATAATTATTTACCCCCTCACTCACCCCCAGTATATTATTAATAATTATTTACCCCCTCACCCCCCCAGTATCTTATTAATAATTATTTACCCCCTCACTCACCCCCAGTATATTATTCATAATTATTTACCCCCTCACTCACTCACCCCCAGTATATTATTAATAATTATTTACCCCTCACTCACCCCCAATATATTATTCATAATTAATTACCCCCTCACTCACCCCCCCAGTCTATTATTATTAATTATTTACCCCCTCACTCACTCACCCCCAGTATATTATTAATAATTATTTACCCCCTCACTCACCCACCCCAGTATATAATTAATAAATATTTACCCCCTCACTCACTCACCCCCTGTATATTATTAATAATTATTTATCCCCTCACTCACTCACCCCCAGTATATTATTAATAATTATTTACCCCTCACTCACCCCCAGTATATTATTAATAATTATTTACCCCTCACTCACCCCCAGTATATTACTAATAATTATTTACCCCCTCACTCACTCACCCCCAGTGTATTATTAATAATTATTTACCCCCTCACTCACTCACCCCCAGTATATTATTAATAACTATTTACCTCTCTCTCGCTCGCCCCAGTATCTTATTAATTTTTACCCCCTCACTCACTCACCCCCAGTATCTTATTAATAATTATTTACCCCCTCACTCACTCACCCCCAGTATATTATTCATAATTATTTACCCCCTCACTCACCCCCCAGTATATTAGTAATAATTATTTACCCCCTCACTCACTCACCCCCAGTATATTAATAATTATTTACCCCCTCACTCACCCCCAGTATCTTATTAATAATTATCTACCCCCTCACCCCCCCCAGTATATTATTAATAATTATCTACCCCCTCACCCCCCCAGTATATTATTAATAATTATTTACCCCCTCACTCACCCCCAATATATTATTAATAATTATTTACCCCTCTCTCGCTCGCCCCCAGTATCTTATTAATTATTATTTACCCCCTCACTCACACCCCCAGTATATTATTAATAATTATTTCCCCCCTCAATCACTCACCCCCCTATCTTATTAATAATTATTTACCCCCTCACTCACTCACCCCCAGTATATTATTAATAATTATTTAACCCCTCAATCACTCACCCCCAGTATCTTATTAATAATTATTTACCCCCTCACTCACTCACACCCCCAGCATATTGTTAATAATTATTTACCCCCTCACTCACCCCCAGTATATTATTAATAATTATTTACCACCTCACTCACTCACCCCCAGTATATTATTAATAATTATTTACCCCCCTCACTCACTCACCCCCAGTATATTATTAATAATTATTTACTCACTCACCCGCAGTATCTTATTAATAATTATTTACCCCCTCACTCACCCCCCCAGTATATTATTAATAATTATTTACCCCCTCACACCCCCAGTATATTATTAATAATTATTTACCCCCTCACACCCCCAGTATATTATTAATAATTATTTACCACCTCACTCACTCACCCCCAGTATAGTATTAATAATTATTTACCCCCCTCACTCACTCACCCCCAGTATATTATTAATAATTATTTACCCCCTCACTCACTCACCCCCAGTATATTATTAATAATTATTTACCCCCTCACACCCCCAGTATATTATTAATAATTATTTTCCCCCCTCACTCACCCCAGTATATTATTAATAATTATTTACCCCCTCACTCACCCCCAGTATATTATTAATAATTATTTACCCCCCTCACTCACTCACCCCCAGTATATTATTAATAATTATTTACCCCCTCACTCACTCACCCCCAGTATATTATTAATAATTATTTACCCCCTCACACCCCCAGTATATTATTAATAATTATTTTCCCCCCTCACTCACCCCAGTATATTATTAATAATTATTTACCCCCCTCACTCACTCACCCGCAGTATATTATTAATAATTATTTACCCCCCTCACTCACTCACCCCAGTATATTATTAATAATTATTTACCCCCCTCACTCACTCACCCCCAGTATATTATTAATAATTATTTACCCCCCTCACTCACTCACCCCCCCAGTATATTATTAATAATTATTTACCCCCCTCTCGCTCGCCCCCGTCCCCGCTGCTGCTCGCGATGTGAATTATTTCTCAGAGAGCTGTCAGTTTTGCATCACTCTGCACAACCTTTATTCAGCGAGATTACAGAACATAAATCAGTGTGAGGGCACCTCCAGCTGGGAGAAGCCTCAATGGTAAATCAGCCTGATTGATTATTTCTATGGTGATGTCTGCCCCCAGTGCCCTCTCAATCCCCCGTGGGCGAGGCGCTGGAAGATAATCAGCCTTCATACACCTTGTGGACCAGCATCAGGATCATCTTGCTCTTCGGGGAATATTGGCTCAGGACCTTCCCTTCCACCAGGATCTGGTTGTTCAGGTAGAGCACCTGTTTGTCGGCAGGAACACCACTCCTCTCCGCCACCATGACTTGTAGCTCCCTGACGCTGGTCTCCTTGCTCACCTCCAGTTGCCAACTCCCTCCACCACAGCCCATCAGTGTCAGGGGTATTGGCTTTGAAACACTGAGCAAGTCAGCCTGGAACTCCAGCTGGGAGTTGGAGAAGCTCTTGGCCCCTCGGTTGGCACACTGCCCGCTGGCTGGCGCATCAACCGTGACAGAACCCTGTGAGACACAAAGAAACCACAAGACCGTAAGCCATAGGAGCAGAAGCAGGCCATTCAGCCCATCGAGTCTTGTACACCACCCAGAGACTGATCTGATAATCCTGTACTCCAGACTCTGGCTTTATCCTCTCAATTCCCTTACTGATGAACAATCTTTCTTCGCCTGGAACGCCCCAGCCTCGGCAGCCCTCTGTGGGAAAGAATTCCACACATTCCCTCCCCTTGGAGAGAGGAAATTCCTCCCCATCTCCAACCCCCTCACTCTGAGATTATTCCCTCTGCTCCCAGACTCTCCCACAAAGGGGGACAACAACAGGTGGGATGTTCCAACCACATTCGCTCCAAGACCGGAATATTCTGCCCGAGGTCGATGCTCCTTTCTGTGTTTCTTCCCTGTCCGCTACCATTCCCGTGGACAGGACGGTGACATTCCAGCCAATATGTCTCAATAAGGTCGCCTTTTATCCTTCTAAACTCCAAGGAGGACAGACCCCAACCTACTCAACCTCTGACAAGAGGTTCCCTCCATACCCGGGAGTGACCCAGTGAACCTTCTCTGGACTGCCTCCAATGCCAGGATATCGTTCCTTCCATAAGGAGACCAAAACTGTTCACAGTGTTCCCAGGTGTAAATTAATCAAATAAATGACGGCAGCAGAAACCCCCCCCCCCACAACCGCCCACCATCCCGATCCCCAACATTTTGTGATTCTGAGCGCCTCGATTCAATCTCCCCCTGAACCGTGGGAGCTCCCGGGGGAGCGATCCCACTTTCTCTCTCGCTCTCTCAGCCTCGCTGCTCGCTCTGTCGGGACTGCAGATTGATTCGGGGCAGTGGGGGCGGGAGGAGGGACCTTCCCAGTGAGTGTTTAACTCACTCTCACATCCAGACGCCCCACTCCAGCCGCTCCCAGAGGATTCACAGCACAATAAGCTGATAAAAGGCAGCGTTGCAATCCCACTCTGCCCCCTCCCGCTCCCAATTCTGCCGTGTGACTCACAGACGGCTGGAGTTTCTCTCGGATAGGGTTTTGAACGCTCGTTGCCATCTCTCAGGTCGGTTTGGTCTGGGTGTGGAACGGGTCAATCTCGCTGCCTCTGTCTCCGTGCTGCCTCTGTTCAGGAGCGTTTCTGCTGAGCTATTTATGCAGTGCAGGGCAGCAGGGAGTTTCCAAAAACAGGTCCAAAAGTCAAACGGTTCATTCTGAAACTGAAAGCAGCCTCGACAGGTTTCCCCCAAGTATAATTGCTCCATCATTGGAGGGGGCCATGCCCTCAGCTGCCTGGGGGTCACCCTGCTCTCAGTCCCTGCACCTCCCCAGCCTCACTGTCCCAGGACGCTACTGGGACTTGATGGATTGAGTTATAAGGAGAGGCTGGATAGACTGGGACTTTTTTCTCTGGAGCGTAGGAGGCTGAGGGGTGATCTTATAGAGGTCTATAAAATAATGAGGGACGCAGATCAGCTAGATAGTCAATATCTTTTCCCAAAGGTAGGGGAGTCTAAAACTAGAGGGGATAGGTTTAAGGTGAGAGGGGAGAGATACAAAAGGGTCCAGAGGGGCAATTTTTTCACACAGAGGGTGGTGAGTGTCTGGGACAAGCTGCCAGAGGCAGTAGTAGAGGCGGGTACAATTTTGTCTTTTAAAAAGCATTTAGACAGTTACATGGGTACGATGGGTATAGAGGGATATGGGCCAAATGTGGGGAATTGGGATTAGTTTAGGGGTTAAATAAAAGGGGCGGCATGGACAAGTTGGGCCGAAGGGCCTGTTTCCATGCTGTAAACCTCGATGACTCTATGGGGGGAATTTTACCATTTTGAGTCTCAGGGCCCGATTTTAACCAAAACTTCGCACCCGTTTTCAGGTGCGAAATCGCAGTAAAGTTGGGCATTGGGCCTATACCGCGATCTGCACCCGATTCCGAGCAGATCGCGGCTTTACCGACACCCGATTCGGGCGCGGGTCCGGTGCGCGCCCGAATCGGGCGGCCTGACGATTTAAATGCATTTGCATACATTTAAATCGACTTAATGAACCGTGCGCCCAATTCTACCGCCAAATCCCACTTTACCGTCTTCCGGCCCGATCCGCGTCCGCGCTGTTACCGACCTGCAAAATAAAAGTCTGAAGTCGCCGCTGCAGCTTCCGAAGAGTGGAGTCAGAGACTGCAACGGCTCCCTGACCCAGGTCATCCTCTGGTCGGGGCGGGAGGGGGGTGGGAGGAGGAGAGGGGGTGTGACCGATCATCCCCTTGGGGCGGGAGGGGAGGAGAGGGGGTGTGACCGATCATTCCCTTGGGGCGGGAGGGTGAGAGGAGAGGGGGTTGCGACATCTCATCCCCTTGGGGCGGGAGGGGGGTGGGAGGAGAGGGAGTGTGATGTCTCATCCCCTGGGGGTCAGGGGGGTCGGAGGAGAGGTGGGGTGACGACTCATCCTCTGGTCGGGGGGATTCCGCTGCCTGTCTGCGGCCGGTCCCTCCCGGCACCATCACTGGTTCACTACCAGCCGCAGCATCTCTCCCGCTCTCTCACACCTGCAGGGAAGAGTAATCTGGGGCGGGTAGTGAACCAGTGATGGTGCCAGGAGGGATCGGCCGCAGACACGCAGCGGAACCCCCCCGACCAGAGGATGAGGGGTCACACCCCCTCCCATCCCCAGGGGATGATATGTCACACCCCCTCCCCTCCCCCCGCCCCCCCACCCAGGGGATGAGACGTCACACCCCCTCCCCTCCCCCCGCCCCCCCACCCAGGGGATGAGATGTCAGACCCCCTCCCCTCCCCCCGCCCCCCCAGGGGATGAGACGTCACACGCCCACCTGGAAGAATTGTCCCCGTGGTGGAACTTGGTTGGAAATAAGATTCAAGGAGATTACTAAATCTGGGAAATCAACCATAGTGAAAAGAAGTTTGTATTGGCAACTCTTCTCCCACATTCCATGGCAGACGTGCCCCGATTGTGAATGTGATTTGCATGGGCAACATTGGCTGCAGCTAATCTGCCTCTGGAGCAGCCTTGGATCCTTTCTTTCATCTTGTTTTCATCTGAACATTGCACAGAATTAGAGGAATTCCCTTTGGAAGATAATGTCAAAATTATAATCGCAGGAACTAGAAACCTGACAGTCAAAAATTTGGGAAAATATTTCAAAATATGGATGGGGGATCCAGGTCACTAATTGCTCACTCGGAAACTGTCGTTTAATTACCTTTCCCATAGATAATTGGGCAGCACAAACCAGATGCTACATTATTTTCAGTTTGCAAGTTTCTCCCAAGTCCATCCTCCCCCCCCCAACCAGAGATCCATCTGAGCCCCCCCGCCCCCCCACCCCCCGCCGCCCCCCCCGCCCCCTCTCCGGTGGACGCCAGCGGAAGGCCAGGAAGGTGCTGCAGGCTCTCAAAGGACTGCAGGTCGGAAGGATGGTGGAGGAAGACCAGCGATCGAGGTAGGTTGGGGGTGTACTCTGCCGAGGGGGGCCTGCCTCCCAGGGGGGTCCGATCCCGGGGGTGGGTCTGCCGGGGTGGTTAGCGGGGGGGGGTCCGCGAAGGATGGTCGAGGAGGATGGTGACTTCTCAAGGGCAGAGAGGGCTTCGGAGGTTCCCCTGCAGAATAGAAATCTGCTTCGGATTTTTATTTAGCAGGTCGCTTTGCTCCTACTCTGACCTTCCTGTTCTTGTCCTGCTCCAGTGTTCCAAGAAGTTCAATGCAAACTCAAGGAACATCATCTCAGTGCGCATTCGGATTGGGCCACGCGGTGGTAAAGTGGGATTTGGCGGTAGAATTGGGCACGCAGTTCATTAAGTCGATTTAAATGCATGTCCGAATCGGGTTGGTAAAGACGCGATCTGCTCGGAATCGGGCGCAGATCGCGGTATAGGCCCGACGTCCAACTTACCACGATTTCGCGCCCGAAAACGGACACAAAGTTTTGATAAAATCGAGCCCAACATCTCCTGGTGGGAAAGTCTCTCCATACCCGGATCAAGCTACTCTGGACTGCCTCCGATGCCGGTACATCTTTCCTACGTTGGTCTTTGTAAAGTTGTCCTTTAGGGAAGGAAATCTGCTGTCCTATCCCCGCTCCGGGCCTCCGCGTGACTCCAGAGACACAGCAAAGTGTCTGAGTGGGAAATGGCTGAGTGAGAGACTCACTTTAAGGACAGTAAACTCTGAGCCAGAGAGCGACAGCTCCCAGCAGCCAGTGAATCAGCCACACAGTGAGTCAACACAGACCCACCAGCCAAGTCACAACCCCAGGCCGAAATGGGACAGCGGCGACGCATTGGGAAAATCAGCAGAGCAACAGCAAGCAGCCAGCGACCGGCAAAGGGTGAGTTTGTTCCACTACAGATCGGGAGCGAAGGAGATACACCGGGGCTGGGGGACGGGGGGGAGGGGAGCGGTGCTCAGAGCACATTGCAGCACCCGCTCCCCTCCCCCCCGACCCCTCCCCCGCCACCCCCACCGGGGTCTCGGCACAGTGAGGCAGTGCCCACCTCAAACCGCCCACCTGGAACTCCCGGAGAGACTGGGACCTCTCCCGGGAACAGGGAGAGCGATCCCGGATCCCGGAGAGACTGGGATCTCTCCCGGGAACAGGGAGAGTGATCCCGGATCCTGGAGAGACTGGGACCTCTCCCGGAGACAGGACAGGTGATCCCGGATCCCGGAGAGACTGGGACCTCTCCCGGGAACAGGGGGAGCGATCCCGGATCCCGGAGAGACTGGGACCTCTCCCGGTGACAGGATGGGTGATCCCGGATCCCGGAGAGACTGGGACCTCTCCCGGGAACAGGGAGAGCGATCCCGGATCCCGGAGAGACTGGGACCTCTCCCGGTGACAGGACGGGTGATCCCGGATCCCGGAGAGACTGGGACCTCTCCCGGTGACAGGACGGGTGATCCCGGATCCCGGAGAGACTGGGACCTCTCCCCGTGACAGGGAGAGCGATCCTGGATCCCGGAGAGACTGGGACCTCTCCCGGTGACAGGACGGGTGATCCCGGATCCCGGAGAGACTGGGACCTCTCCCCGTGACAGGGAGAGTGACTCCGGATCCCGGAGAGACTGGGACCTCTCCCGGTGACAGGACAGGTGATCCTGGATCCAGGAGAGACTGGGACCTCTCCCGGTGACAGGACGTGTGATCCTGGATCCCGGAGAGACTGGGATCTCTCCCGGTGACAGGACGGGTGATCCCGGATCCCGGAGAGACTGGGACCTCTCCCGGGAACAGGGAGAGTGATCCCGGATCCTGGAGAGACTGGGACCTCTCCCGGGAACAGGGCGAGTGACTCCGGATCCTGGAGAGACTGGGACCTCTCCCGGTAACAGGGAGAGTGACTCGGGATCCCGGAGAGACTGGGACCTCTCCCAGTGACAGGACGGGTGATCCCAGATCCCGGAGAGACTGGGACCTCCCCCGGTGACAGGACAGGTGATCCCGGATCCAGGAGAGACTGGGACCTCTCCCGGTGATTTATGGTGAGGGGCTGGAGATTTCGAGGGGATTGAAGGAGGAACATTTTCACCCAGAGGGTGGTGGGAATCTGGAACTCGCTGCCTGAAAGGGTGGGAGAGGCGGAGGAAACTCTCACACCCGTGAGGAAGTGTTTAGATGAGCACTTCAAACGCTGTAGTGTACAAGGCTGCAAACCAAGTGCTGGGAAATGGGGCTATTAAAGATAGAACTTGGTGACTGGCAGGGGCAGGATGGGCTGAAGGGTCTCATTCCAGCCCCAAATACCTTCCAGCAAGACTGAGCCTCAACTCAGGGCAGCCAATCAGAACTCAGATTGGTCCATGAGTCATCAGTATCTGGGCAGAGTGGAGAATTTCAGGTTGTGAATTGGAGTGACCGTAAATCTTGGACTATAAGCTCCACTCGGGTTCATAAGAACATAAGAACTAGGAGCAGGAGTAGGCCATCTGGCCCCTCGAGCCTGCTCCGCCATTTAATAAGATCATGGCTGATCTTTTCATGGACTCAGCTCCACTTTCCCGCCCGCTCTCGAGGAAGGCTAAAATCAGTGGAACACATCTCTGCATATCACAGCGTTTAATTATAACTTTGACCATCGTGGAACCAATCCAGAGAGGTGGCACAGTCTCCCCCCCCACAAAGCATACTGTTCATAGAGAAGGAAAGGAGAGAGTGCAGAATGTAATGTTACAGTCATAGCTAGGGTGTAGAGAAAGATCAACTTAATGCAAGGTAGGTCCATTCAAAAGTCTGACAGCAGCAGGGAAGAAGCTGTTCTTGAGTCGGTCGGTACGTGACCTCAGACTTTTGTATCTTTTTCCCGACGGAAGAAGGTGGAAGAGAGAATGTCCGGGGTGTGTGGGGTCCTTGATTATGCTGGCTGCTTTTCCCCGAGGCAGCGGGAAGTGTAGACAGAGTCAATGGATGGGAGGCTGGTTTGCGTGATGGATTGGGCTACATTCACAACCTTTAGTAGCTCCTTGCGGTCTTGGGCAGAGCAGGAGCCCAGACCAAGCTGTGATACAACCAGAAAGAATGCTTTCTATGGTGCATCTGTAAAAGTTGATGAGTCGTAGCTGACATGCCAAATTTCCTTAGTCTTCTGAGAAAGTAGAGGTGTTGGTGGGGCTTTCTTAACTATAGTGTCGACATGGGTGTGGTGAACCATCGTTGGTTCCCACTAGATAGTACTGAGCCAGGGTCTGGCCAGTACTACAAGTATGTATATATGTTGCTGTTGGGGTTAGGGATGGGTTGTTCTACTTGTTGCTGTTGGGGTTAGGGTTGGGCTGTTACACCTTGTATTATAGTTATTGTGGTACATCCCAGTCGGGCTCCGCCTCCTGGGAGAGGTATAAAGGTCACTGCTCTGTCTGGGACTGCTCTGTCTGGGACCCCTCAGTCTGGGATCGTGTATATAATTAGTAGCTTCGTTGTAACAGCAAATAAAAGCCTTTATTTCCTGAGCATCTCAAGCCTCGTGTGTGATAACGCGCATCAATGGGGGGGGACCAGGACAGGTTGTTGGCGATCAGGACACCTAAAAACTTGAAGCTCTCGAACCTTTCTACTTCGTCCCCGTTGATGTAGACAGAGGCACACTCTTAACAGAAAGCTCTGGAAGGTTCGGCTCTTCCCCAGACGGTGTGGTTGGAATTTTACGAGCCACTCCTTCCCAGTGGGATGTTGCCAATGAATTTAACGAGCTCTCTGTGTGCACCTTTTGGAAGAAACAGCAGCCTCTGGGTGAGGCTGGAGCTTCCCGTGGATAGGAGCAGGACCTGCTGCTCCGTCACTTCCTGTCGACCCTCCTGAGCGACTGCAGTCGGAGCAGATTCTGCATGCTTTATTGGAGTCGGGACATCATCTCTCGCTCTCTCACCTCCTGAACCCCTTTTGATGTTCCCCTGGTTTGCTTCCCTCAGAGCGATGGGAGACACAAAGAAGGGTTTCACGGTTCTCCATCCTTGCGAATCCATGTTCGGTTCCGAAGGGTTCTCTGGGGTAAACAGTTCCACATTCAGCTTGCAACTCCCCCTGCCCACCTTCTGGTTTTCCTCCAGTTGGAGGGCAGATGTTTGAGGGCAAATCAACATCTGGCATGTGGGAGGCTTTCAAGTGTGAGTCGATAGGGATTCAGGACCGGCACATTCCTGTCAGGATGAAGGATAAGTATGGCAAGTTTTGGGAACCTTGGATGACAAGAGATATTGGGGTTCATGTCACACTATCTGTAACCCCCACGACTTGCCTGGACTTGCAAAATCTCACTAACTGTCCTGTCTGGAGACAATACACATCTCTTTAACCTGTGCTTAACCCTCTCTCCACTCACATTGTCTGTACCTTTAAGACTTGATTACCTGTAAAGACTCGCATTCCAAACATTATCTTGTAATTGAGTTTGTGTCTTTATATGCCCTGTTTGTGAACAGAACTCCCACTTACCTGAGGAAGGAGTAGCGCTCCGAAAACTCATGCTGTCAAATAAACCTGTTAGACTTTAACCTGGTGTTGTGAGACTTCTTACTGAACAGGGGAGGTCCCAGAGGATTGGGAGAATAGCCAATGTTGTTCCTTTGTTTAAGAAGGGGAGCAAGAATAATCCAGGTAATTACAGGCCGGTGAGCCTTACATCAGTGGTAGGGAAATTATTGGAGAGGATCCTTCGAGACAGGATTTATTCCCACTTGGAAATAAGTGGACGTATTAGTGAGAGGCAACATGGTTTTGTGAACGGGAGGTCGTGTCTCACGAACTCGATCGAGTTTTTTGAGGAAGTGATGAAAATGATTGATGAGGGTAGGGCAGTGGATGTTCTCCACATGGACTTCAGTAAGGCCTTTGACAAGGTCCCTCATGGCAGACTGGTACAGAAGGTGAAGTCGCATGGGGTCAGAGGTGAGCTGGCAGAGTGGATACAAAACTGGCTCGGTCAAAGAAGACAGAGGGTAGCAGTGGAAGGGTGCGTTTCTGAATGGAGGGCTGTGACAAGTGGTGTTCCTCAGGGATCAGTGCTGGGACCTTTGCTATTTGTAATATATATAAATGATTTGGAGGCACAGCACAGGGTTAGATACAGAGTAAAGCTCCCTCCACACTGTCCCCCGTGAAACACTCCCAGGACAGGTACAGCACGGGGATAGATACAGAGTAAAGCACCCTCTACACTGTCCCCCATCAAACACTCCCAGGACAGGTACAGCACGGGGATAGATACAGAGTAAATCTCCCTGTACACTGTCCCCATCAAACACTCCCAGGACAGGTACAGCACGGGGTTAGATACAGAGTAAAGATCCCTGTACACTGTCCCCATCAATCACTCCCAGGACAGGTACAGCACGGGGTTAGATGCAGAGTAAAGCTCCCTCTACCCTGTCCGCCATCAAACACTCCCAGGACAGGTACAGCACGGGGTTAGATGCAGAGTAAAGCCACCTCTGCACTGTCCCCATCATAGAACATAGAACATAGAACAGTACAGCACAGAACAGGCCCTTCGGCCCACGATGTTGTGCCGAGCTTTATCTGAAACCAAGATCAAGCTATCCCACTCCCTATCATCCTGGTGTGCTCCATGTGCCTATCCAATAACCGCTTAAATGTTCCTAAAGTGTCTGACTCCACTATCACTGCAGGCAGTCCATTCCACACCCCAAACACTCTCTGCGTAAAGAACCTACCTCTGATATCCGTCCTGTATCTCCCACCACGAACCCTATAGTTATGCCCCCTTGTAATAGCTCCATCCACCGGAGGAAATAATCTTTGAACGTTCACTCTATCTATCCCCTTCATCATTTTATAAAGCTCTATTAAGTCTCCCCTCAGCCTCCTCCGCTCCAGTGAGAACAGCCCCAGAGTAAAGCTCCCTTGACACATTCCCCATCAAACACCCCCAAGACAGGTACAGCACAGGGTTAGATACAGTGTAAAGCTCCCTCTACACTGTCCCCTTCAAACACTCCCAGGACAGGTACAGCACGGGGTGAGATACAGAGTAAAGCTCCCTCTACACTGTCCCCATCAAACACTCCCAGGACAGGTACAGCACGGGGTTAGATACAGAGTAAAGCTCTCTCTACACTGTCCCCATCAAACACTCCCAGGACAGGTACAGCACAGTGTTAGATACAGAGTAAAGCTCCCTCTACACTGTCCCCATCAAACACTCCCAGGACAGGTACAATACGGGGTTAGATACAGAGTAAAGCTCTCTCTACACTGTCCCCATCAAACACTCCCAGGACAGGTACAGCACGGGGTTAGATACTGAGTAAAGCTCCCCGTACACTGTCCCCCATCAAACACTCCCAGGACAGGTACAGCACGGGGTTAGATACAGAGTAAAGCTCCCTCTACACTGTCCCCCATCAAACACCCCCAGGACAGGTACAGCACGGGGTTAGATACAGAGTAAAGCTCCCTCTACACTGTCCCCATCAAACACTCCCAGGACATGTATGGCACACGGTTAGATACAGTCCAGCCAATCAGTGTTTAGCCAAAGTGTTGCGCGATTAAATCACTCGTGAGGCTAGATTGTACCCGGGAAATAAAGGCTTTTATTACTGACAAGAATGGAGCAGACTATATACAATACAATCCCAGACTAAAGGGTCACCAGGCAGTGCAGTGACCTTTATACTTCCCCAGGTAGGCGGAGCCAACTGGGGTGTACCACAGAACAATATCAAGAGGTAGAACAGCCCAACCCTAACCCCAACAGTAACGACAGTAACATATTTACAAACACCCATAGTGCTGACCATCCATGGCTCAGCACTCATAGTGGTAACCAACTATGGTTCACCACACAAAGATACAGACCCATCAGTATCCAGGCAGAGTGAGAAGGTTCAGGTTTCATCCAGAAACGAAAGCAAAAAATCCTCAAGCACAATAAACACACACAGGACAGGGACTGCACGGGGTTAGATACAGAGTAAAGCTCCCTGTACACTGTCCCCCATCAAACACTCCCAGGACAGGTACAGCACGGGGTTAGATACAGAGTAAAGCTCCCTCTACACTGTCCCCCATCAGACACTCCCAGGACAGGTACAGCACGGGGTTAGATACAGAGTAAAGCTCCCTTTACACTGTCCCCCATCAAACACTCCCAGGACAGGTACAGCACGGGGTTAGATACAGAGTAAAGCTCCCTCCACACTGTCCCCCATCAAACACTCCCAGGACAGGGACAGCACGGGGTTAGATACAGAGTAAAGCTCCCTGTACACTGTCCCCATCAAACACTCCCAGGACAGGTACAGCACGGGGTTAGACACAGAGTAACGTTCCCTCTACACCGTCCCCCATCAAACACTCCCAGGACAGGTACAGCACGGGGATAGATACAGAGTAAAGCTCCCTCTACACTGTCCCCCATCAAACACTCCCAGGACAGGTACAGCACGGGGATAGATACAGAGTAAATCTCCCTGTACACTGTCCCCATCAAACACTCCCAGGACAGGTACAGCACGGGGTTAGATACAGAGTAAAGATCCCTGTACACTGTCCCCATCAATCACTCCCAGGACAGGTACAGCACGGGGTTAGATGCAGAGTAAAGCTCCCTCTACACTGTCCCTATCAAACACTCCCAGGACAGGTACAGCACGGGGTTAGATACAGAGTAAAGCCACCTCTGCACTGTCCCCATCATAGAAAATAGAACATAGAACAGTACAGCACAGAACAGGCCCTTCGGCCCACGATGTTGTGCCGAGCTTTATCTGAAACCAAGATCAAGCTATCCTACTCCCTATCATCCTGGTGTGCTCCATGTGCCTATCCAATAACCGCTTAAATGTTCCTAAAGTGTCTGACTCCACTATCACTGCAGGCAGTCCATTCCACACCCCAAACACTCTCTGCGTAAAGAACCTACCTCTGATATTCCTCCTGTATCTCCCACCACGAACCCTATAGTTATGCCCCCTTGTAATAGCTCCATCCACCCGAGGAAATAATCTTTGAACGTTCACTCTATCTATCCCCTTCATCATTTTATAAACCTCTATTAAGTCTCCCCTCAGCCTCCTCCGCTCCAGTGAGAACAGCCCCAGAGTAAAGCTCCCTTGACACATTCCCCATCAAACACCCCCAAGACAGGTACAGCACAGTGTTAGATACAGTGTAAAGCTCCCTCTACACTGTCCCCCATCAAACACTCCCAGGACAGGTACAGCACGGGGTTAGATACAGAGTAAAGCTCCCTCTACACTGTCCCCCATCAAACACTCCCAGGACAGGTACAGCACGGGGTTAGATACAGAGTAAAGCTCCCTCTACACTGTCCCCTTCAAACACTCACAGGACAGGTACAGCACGGGGTTAGATACAGAGTAAAGCTCCCTCTACACTGTCCCCATCAAACACTCCCAGGACAGGTACAGCACGGGGTTAGATACAGAGTAAAGCTCTCTCTACACTGTCCCCATCAAACACTCCCAGGACAGGTACAGCACAGGGTAAGATACAGAGTAAAGCTCCCTCTACACTGTCCCCATCAAACACTTCCAGGACAGGTACAATACGGGGTTAGATACAGAGTAAAGCTCTCTCTACACTGTCCCCATCAAACACTCCCAGGACAGGTACAGCACGGGGTTAGATACTGAGTAAAGCTCCCCCTACACTGTCCCCCATCAAACACCCCCAGGACAGGTACAGAACCGGGTTAGATACAGAGTTAAGCGTCCTCTACACTGTCCCCCATCAAACACTCCCAGGACAAATACAGCACGGGACTTAGATCCAGAGGAAAGCTCCCTCTACACTGTCCCCATCAAACACTCCCAGGACATGTACAGCAGGGGGTTAGATGCAGAGGAAAGCTCCCTGTTCGCTGTCCCCATCAAACACTCCCAGAACAGGTACAGCACCGGGTTAGATACAGAGTTAAGCGTCCTCTACACTGTCCCCCATCAAACACTCCCAGGACAGGTACAGCACACTGGTCGATACAGAGTAAAGCTCCATCTCTACTGTCCCCAGCAAAAGCGCCCAGGACAGGTACAACACGGGGTTAGACACAGAGAAAATCTCCCCCTACACTGTCCCCTATCAACTCTCCCAGGACATGTACGGCATGGAGTTAGATACAGAGTAAAGCTCCCTCTACACATTCCCCATCAAACACCCCCAAGACAGGTACAGCACAGTGTTCGATACAGAGTGAAGCTCACTCGACACTGTCCTCATCAAACACTCCCAGGACAGGTACAGCACGGGGTTAGATACAGAGTAAAGCTCCCTCTACACTGTCCCCATCAAACACTCACAGGACAGGTACAGCACGAGGTTAGATCCAGAGTAAAGCCACCTCTACACTGTCCGCCATCAAACACTCCCAGGACAGGTACAGCACGGGGTTAGATACAGAGTAAAGCTCCCTCTACACTGTCCCCCATCAAACACTCCCAGGACAGGTACAGCACGGGGTTAGATACAGAGTAAAGCTCCCTCTACACTGTCCCCATCAAACACTCCCAGGCCATGTCTGGCACACGGTTAGATACAGTCCAGCCAATCAGAGTTTAGCCAAAGGTACAGACACATCAGTATCCAGGCAGAGTGAGAAGATTCAGGTTTCATCTCAAAACGAAAGCAAAAAATCCTCAAGCACAATAAACACACACAGCACAGAGACTGCACAGGGTTAGATACAGAGTAAAGCTCCCTGTACACTGTCCCCATCAAACACTCCCAGACAGGTACAGCACAGGGTTAGATACAGAGTCCCCATCAAACACTCCCAGGACATGTATGGCACACGGTTAGATACAGTCCAGCCAATCAGTGTTTAGCCAAAGTGTTGCGCGATTAAATCACTCGTGAGGCTAGATTGTACCCGGGAAATAAAGGCTTTTATTACTGACAAGAATGGAGCAGACTATATACAATACAATCCCAGACTAAAGGGTCACCAGGCAGTGCAGTGACCTTTATACTCCTACAGGAAGGCGGAGCCAACTGGAGTGTACCACAGAACAATATCAAGAGGTAGAACAGCCCAACCCTAACCCCAACAGTAACTACAGTAACATATTTACAGACCCCCATAGTGCTGACCATCCATGGCTCAGCACTCATAGTGGTAACCAACTATGGTTCACCGCACAAAGATACAGACCCATCGGTATCCAGGCAGAGTGAGAAGGTTCAGGTTTCATCCAGAAACGAAAGCAAAAAATCCTCAAGCCCAATAAACACACACAGGACAGGGACTGCACGGGGTTAGATACAGAGTAAAGCTCCCTGTACACTGTCCCCATCAAACACTCCCAGGACAGATACAGCACGGGGTTAGATACAGAGTAAAGCTCCCTCTACACTGTCCCCATCAAACACAGTAAGAAGTTTAACAACACCAAGTTAAAGTCCAACAGGTTTATTTGGTAGCAAAAGCCACACAAGCTTTCGAGGCTCTGAGCCCCTTCTCACCTGAAGAAGGGGCTCAGAGCCTCGAAAGCTTGTGTGGCTTTTGCTACCAAATAAACCTGTTGGACTTTAACCTGGTGTTGTTAAACTTCTTACTGTGTTTACCCCAGTCCAACGCCGGCATCTCCACACCATCAAACACTCCCAGGACAGGTACAGCACGGGGTGAGATACAGAGTAAAGCTCCCTCTACACTGTCCCCCATCAAACACTCCCAGGACATGTACAGCACGGGGTGAGATACAGAGTAAAGCTCCCTGTACACTGTCCCCCATCAAACACTCCCAGGACAGGGACTGCACGGGGTTAGATACAGAATAAAGCTCCCTGTACACTGTCCCCATCAAACACTCCCAGGACAGGTACAGCACGGGGTTAGATACAGAGTAAAGATCCCTGTACACTGTCCCCATCAATCACTCCCAGGACAGGTACAGCACGGGGTTAGATGCAGAGTAAAGCTCCCTCTACCCTGTCCGCCATCAAACACTCCCAGGACAGGTACAGCACGGGGTTAGATGCAGAGTAAAGCCACCTCTGCACTGTCCCCATCATAGAACATAGAACATAGAACAGTACAGCACAGAACAGGCCCTTCGGCCCACGATGTTGTGCCGAGCTTTATCTGAAACCAAGATCAAGCTATCCCACTCCCTATCATCCTGGTGTGCTCCATGTGCCTATCCAATAACCGCTTAAATGTTCCTAAAGTGTCTGACTCCACTATCACTGCAGGCAGTCCATTCCACACCCCAAACACTCTCTGCGTAAAGAACCTACCTCTGATATCCGTCCTGTATCTCCCACCACGAACCCTATAGTTATGCCCCCTTGTAATAGCTCCATCCACCGGAGGAAATAATCTTTGAACGTTCACTCTATCTATCCCCTTCATCATTTTATAAAGCTCTATTAAGTCTCCCCTCAGCCTCCTCCGCTCCAGTGAGAACAGCCCCAGAGTAAAGCTCCCTTGACACATTCCCCATCAAACACCCCCAAGACAGGTACAGCACAGGGTTAGATACAGTGTAAAGCTCCCTCTACACTGTCCCCTTCAAACACTCCCAGGACAGGTACAGCACGGGGTGAGATACAGAGTAAAGCTCCCTCTACACTGTCCCCATCAAACACTCCCAGGACAGGTACAGCACGGGGTTAGATACAGAGTAAAGCTCTCTCTACACTGTCCCCATCAAACACTCCCAGGACAGGTACAGCACAGTGTTAGATACAGAGTAAAGCTCCCTCTACACTGTCCCCATCAAACACTCCCAGGACAGGTACAATACGGGGTTAGATACAGAGTAAAGCTCTCTCTACACTGTCCCCATCAAACACTCCCAGGACAGGTACAGCACGGGGTTAGATACTGAGTAAAGCTCCCCGTACACTGTCCCCCATCAAACACTCCCAGGACAGGTACAGCACGGGGTTAGATACAGAGTAAAGCTCCCTCTACACTGTCCCCCATCAAACACCCCCAGGACAGGTACAGCACGGGGTTAGATACAGAGTAAAGCTCCCTCTACACTGTCCCCATCAAACACTCCCAGGACATGTATGGCACACGGTTAGATACAGTCCAGCCAATCAGTGTTTAGCCAAAGTGTTGCGCGATTAAATCACTCGTGAGGCTAGATTGTACCCGGGAAATAAAGGCTTTTATTACTGACAAGAATGGAGCAGACTATATACAATACAATCCCAGACTAAAGGGTCACCAGGCAGTGCAGTGACCTTTATACTTCCCCAGGTAGGCGGAGCCAACTGGGGTGTACCACAGAACAATATCAAGAGGTAGAACAGCCCAACCCTAACCCCAACAGTAACGACAGTAACATATTTACAAACACCCATAGTGCTGACCATCCATGGCTCAGCACTCATAGTGGTAACCAACTATGGTTCACCACACAAAGATACAGACCCATCAGTATCCAGGCAGAGTGAGAAGGTTCAGGTTTCATCCAGAAACGAAAGCAAAAAATCCTCAAGCACAATAAACACACACAGGACAGGGACTGCACGGGGTTAGATACAGAGTAAAGCTCCCTGTACACTGTCCCCCATCAAACACTCCCAGGACAGGTACAGCACGGGGTTAGATACAGAGTAAAGCTCCCTCTACACTGTCCCCCATCAGACACTCCCAGGACAGGTACAGCACGGGGTTAGATACAGAGTAAAGCTCCCTTTACACTGTCCCCCATCAAACACTCCCAGGACAGGTACAGCACGGGGTTAGATACAGAGTAAAGCTCCCTCCACACTGTCCCCCATCAAACACTCCCAGGACAGGGACAGCACGGGGTTAGATACAGAGTAAAGCTCCCTGTACACTGTCCCCATCAAACACTCCCAGGACAGGTACAGCACGGGGTTAGACACAGAGTAACGTTCCCTCTACACCGTCCCCCATCAAACACTCCCAGGACAGGTACAGCACGGGGATAGATACAGAGTAAAGCTCCCTCTACACTGTCCCCCATCAAACACTCCCAGGACAGGTACAGCACGGGGATAGATACAGAGTAAATCTCCCTGTACACTGTCCCCATCAAACACTCCCAGGACAGGTACAGCACGGGGTTAGATACAGAGTAAAGATCCCTGTACACTGTCCCCATCAATCACTCCCAGGACAGGTACAGCACGGGGTTAGATGCAGAGTAAAGCTCCCTCTACACTGTCCCTATCAAACACTCCCAGGACAGGTACAGCACGGGGTTAGATACAGAGTAAAGCCACCTCTGCACTGTCCCCATCATAGAAAATAGAACATAGAACAGTACAGCACAGAACAGGCCCTTCGGCCCACGATGTTGTGCCGAGCTTTATCTGAAACCAAGATCAAGCTATCCTACTCCCTATCATCCTGGTGTGCTCCATGTGCCTATCCAATAACCGCTTAAATGTTCCTAAAGTGTCTGACTCCACTATCACTGCAGGCAGTCCATTCCACACCCCAAACACTCTCTGCGTAAAGAACCTACCTCTGATATTCCTCCTGTATCTCCCACCACGAACCCTATAGTTATGCCCCCTTGTAATAGCTCCATCCACCCGAGGAAATAATCTTTGAACGTTCACTCTATCTATCCCCTTCATCATTTTATAAACCTCTATTAAGTCTCCCCTCAGCCTCCTCCGCTCCAGTGAGAACAGCCCCAGAGTAAAGCTCCCTTGACACATTCCCCATCAAACACCCCCAAGACAGGTACAGCACAGTGTTAGATACAGTGTAAAGCTCCCTCTACACTGTCCCCCATCAAACACTCCCAGGACAGGTACAGCACGGGGTTAGATACAGAGTAAAGCTCCCTCTACACTGTCCCCCATCAAACACTCCCAGGACAGGTACAGCACGGGGTTAGATACAGAGTAAAGCTCCCTCTACACTGTCCCCTTCAAACACTCACAGGACAGGTACAGCACGGGGTTAGATACAGAGTAAAGCTCCCTCTACACTGTCCCCATCAAACACTCCCAGGACAGGTACAGCACGGGGTTAGATACAGAGTAAAGCTCTCTCTACACTGTCCCCATCAAACACTCCCAGGACAGGTACAGCACAGGGTAAGATACAGAGTAAAGCTCCCTCTACACTGTCCCCATCAAACACTTCCAGGACAGGTACAATACGGGGTTAGATACAGAGTAAAGCTCTCTCTACACTGTCCCCATCAAACACTCCCAGGACAGGTACAGCACGGGGTTAGATACTGAGTAAAGCTCCCCCTACACTGTCCCCCATCAAACACCCCCAGGACAGGTACAGAACCGGGTTAGATACAGAGTTAAGCGTCCTCTACACTGTCCCCCATCAAACACTCCCAGGACAAATACAGCACGGGACTTAGATCCAGAGGAAAGCTCCCTCTACACTGTCCCCATCAAACACTCCCAGGACATGTACAGCAGGGGGTTAGATGCAGAGGAAAGCTCCCTGTTCGCTGTCCCCATCAAACACTCCCAGAACAGGTACAGCACCGGGTTAGATACAGAGTTAAGCGTCCTCTACACTGTCCCCCATCAAACACTCCCAGGACAGGTACAGCACACTGTTCGATACAGAGTAAAGCTCCATCTCTACTGTCCCCAGCAAAAGCGCCCAGGACAGGTACAACACGGGGTTAGACACAGAGAAAATCTCCCCCTACACTGTCCCCTATCAACTCTCCCAGGACATGTACGGCATGGAGTTAGATACAGAGTAAAGCTCCCTCTACACATTCCCCATCAAACACCCCCAAGACAGGTACAGCACAGTGTTCGATACAGAGTGAAGCTCACTCGACACTGTCCTCATCAAACACTCCCAGGACAGGTACAGCACGGGGTTAGATACAGAGTAAAGCTCCCTCTACACTGTCCCCATCAAACACTCACAGGACAGGTACAGCACGGGGTTAGATACAGAGTAAAGCTCCCTCTACACTGTCCCCATCACTCACAGGACAGGTACAGCACGAGGTTAGATCCAGAGTAAAGCCACCTCTACACTGTCCGCCATCAAACACTCCCAGGACAGGTACAGCACGGGGTTAGATACAGAGTAAAGCTCCCTCTACACTGTCCCCCATCAAACACTCCCAGGACAGGTACAGCACGGGGTTAGATACAGAGTAAAGCTCCCTCTACACTGTCCCCATCAAACACTCCCAGGACAGGTACAGCACGGGGTTAGATACAGAGTAAAGCTCCCTCTACACTGTCCCCCATCAAACACTCCCAGGACAGGTACAGCACGGGGTTAGATACAGAGTAAAGCTCCCTCTACACTGTCCCCATCAAACACTCCCAGGACAGGTACAGCATCGGGTTAGATACAGAGTAAAGCTCCCTCTACACTGTCCCCCATCAAACACTCCCAGGCCATGTCTGGCACACGGTTAGATACAGTCCAGCCAATCAGAGTTTAGCCAAAGGTACAGACACATCAGTATCCAGGCAGAGTGAGAAGATTCAGGTTTCATCTCAAAACGAAAGCAAAAAATCCTCAAGCACAATAAACACACACAGCACAGAGACTGCACAGGGTTAGATACAGAGTAAAGCTCCCTGTACACTGTCCTCATCAAACACCCCCAGGACAGGTACAGCACGGGGTTAGATACAGAGTAAAGCTCCCTGTACACTGTCCCCATCAAACACTCCCAGACAGGTACAGCACAGGGTTAGATACAGAGTCCCCATCAAACACTCCCAGGACATGTATGGCACACGGTTAGATACAGTCCAGCCAATCAGTGTTTAGCCAAAGTGTTGCGCGATTAAATCACTCGTGAGGCTAGATTGTACCCGGGAAATAAAGGCTTTTATTACTGACAAGAATGGAGCAGACTATATACAATACAATCCCAGACTAAAGGGTCACCAGGCAGTGCAGTGACCTTTATACTCCTACAGGAAGGCGGAGCCAACTGGAGTGTACCACAGAACAATATCAAGAGGTAGAACAGCCCAACCCTAACCCCAACAGTAACTACAGTAACATATTTACAGACCCCCATAGTGCTGACCATCCATGGCTCAGCACTCATAGTGGTAACCAACTATGGTTCACCGCACAAAGATACAGACCCATCGGTATCCAGGCAGAGTGAGAAGGTTCAGGTTTCATCCAGAAACGAAAGCAAAAAATCCTCAAGCCCAATAAACACACACAGGACAGGGACTGCACGGGGTTAGATACAGAGTAAAGCTCCCTGTACACTGTCCCCATCAAACACTCCCAGGACAGATACAGCACGGGGTTAGATACAGAGTAAAGCTCCCTCTACACTGTCCCCATCAAACACTCCCAGGACAGGTACAGCACGGGGTGAGATACAGAGTAAAGCTCCCTCTACACTGTCCCCCATCAAACACTCCCAGGACATGTACAGCACGGGGTGAGATACAGAGTAAAGCTCCCTGTACACTGTCCCCCATCAAACACTCCCAGGACAGGGACTGCACGGGGTTAGATACAGAATAAAGCTCCCTGTACACTGTCCCCCATCAAACACTCCCAGGACAGGTACAGCACGGGGTGAGATACAGAGTAAAGCTCCCTCCACACTGTCCCCATCACACACTCCCAGGACAGGTACAGCACGGGGTTAGATACAGAGTAAAGCTCCCTCAACGCTGTCCCCCGTCAAACACTCCCAGGACAGGTACAGCACGGGGATAGATACAGAGTAAAGCTCCGTCTACACTGTCCCCATCAAACACTCCCAGGACAGGTACAGCACGGGGTTAGATACAGAGAAAATCTCCCTCGACACTGTCCCCTATCAACTCTCCCAGGACATGTACGGCATGGAGTTAGATACAGAGTAAAGCTCCCTCTACACATTCCCCATCAAACACCCCCAAGACAGGTACAGCACAGTGTTAGATACAGAGTAAAGCTCACTCGACACTGTCCTCATCAAACACTCCCAGGACAGGTACAGCACGGGGATAGATACAGAGTAAAGCTCCCTCTACACTGTCCCCCATCAAACACTCCCAGGACAGGTACAGCACGGGGTTAGATACAGAGTAAAGCTCCCTCTACACTGTCCCCCATCAAACACTCCCAGGACAGGTACAGCACAGGGTTAGATACAGAGTAAAGCTCCCTCTACACTGTCCCCCATCAAACACTCCCAGGACAGGTACAGCACGGGGTTAGATACAGAGTAAAGCTCCCTCTACACTGTCCCCATCAAACACTCCCAGGACAGGTACAGCACGGGGTTAGATACAGAGTAAAGCTCCCTCTACACTGTCCCCCATCAAACACTCCCAGGACAGGTACAGCACGGGGTTAGATACAGAGTAAAGCTCCCTCTACACTGTCCCCATCAAACACTCCCAGGACAGGTACAGCACGGGGTTAGATACAGAGTAAAGCTCCCTCTACACTGTCCCCCATCAAACACTCCCAGGACAGGTACAGCACGGGGTTAGATACAGAGTAAAGCTCCCTCTACACTGTCCCCCATCAAACACTCCCAGGCCATGTCTGGCACACGGTTAGATACAGTCCAGCCAATCAGAGTGTAGCCAAAGGTACAGACAAATCAGTATCCAGGCAGAGTGAGAAGATTCAGGTTTCATCTCAAAACGAAAGCAAAAAATCCTCAAGCACAATAAACACACACAGCACAGAGACTGCACAGGGTAAGATACAGAGTAAAGCTCCCTGTACACTGTCCTCATCAAACACCCCCAGGACAGGTACAGCACGGGGTCAGATACAGAGTAAAGCTCCCTGTACACTGTCCTCATCAAACACTCCCAGACAGGTACAGCACGGGGTTAGATACAGAGTAAAGCTCCCTCTGCACTGTCCCCCATCAAACACTCCCAGGACAGATACAGCACAGGGTTAGATACAGAGTAAAGCTCCCTGTACACTGTCCCCATCAAACACTCCCAGGACAGGTACAGCACGGGGTTAGATACAGAGTAAAGCTCCCTCTACACTGTCCCCATCAAACACTCCCAGGACAGGTACAGCACGGGGTTAGATACAGAGTAAAGCTCCCTCTACACTGTCCCCATCAAACACTCCCAGGACAGGTACAGCACGGGTTAGATACAGAGTAAAGCTCCCTCTACACTGTCCCCCATCAAACACTCCCAGTACAGGGACTGCACAGGGCTAGATACAGAGTAAAGCTCCCTGTACACTGTCCCCATCAAACACTCCCAGGACAGGTACAGCACGGGGTTAGATACAGAGTAAAGCTCCCTCTACACTGTCCCCATCAAACACTCCCAGTACAGGGACTGCACAGGGCTAGATACAGAGTAAAGCTCCCTGTACACTGTCCCCATCAAACACTCCCAGGACAGGTACAGCACGGGGTTGGATACAGAGGAAAGCTCCCTCTACACTGTCCCCATCAAACACTCCCAGGACAGGTACAGCACGGGGTTAGATACATAGTAAAGCTCCCTCTGCACTGTCCCCATCAAACACTCCCAGGATAGGTACAGCACGGGGTTAGATACAGTGTAAAGCTCCCTCTACACTGTCCCCATCAAACACTCCCAGGACAGGTACAGCACGGGGTTAGATACAGAGTAAAGCTCCCTCTACACTGTCCCCATCAAACACTCCCAGGACATGTATGGCACACGGTTAGATACAGTCCAGCCAATCAGTGTTTAGCCAAAGTGTTGCGCGATTAAATCACTCGTGAGGCTAGATTGTACCCGGGAAATAAAGGCTTTTATTACTGACAAGAATGGAGCAGACTATATACAATACAATCCCAGACTAAAGGGTCACCAGGCAGTGCAGTGACCTTTATACTCCTACAGGTAGGCGGAGCCAACTGGGGTGTACCACAGAACAATATCAAGAGGTAGAACAGCCCAACCCTAACCCCAACAGTAACTACAGTAACATATTTACAAACCTCCATAGTGCTGACCATCCATGGCTCAGCACTCATAGTGGTAACCAACTATGGTTCACCACACAAAGATACAGACCCATCAGTATCCAGGCAGAGTGAGAAGGTTCAGGTTTCATCCAGAAACGAAAGCAAAAAATCCTCAAGCCCAATAAACAAACACAGGACAGGGACTGCACGGGGTTAGATACAGAGTAAAGCTCCCTGTACACTGTCCCCATCAATCACTCCCAGGACAGGTACAGCACGGGGTTAGATACAGAGGAAAGCTCCCTCTACACTGTCCCCATCAAACACTCCCAGGACAGGTACAGCACGGGGTTAGATACAGAGTAAAGCTCCCTGTACACTGTCCCCATCAATCACTCCCAGGACAGGTACAGCATGGGGTTAGATACAGAGTAAAGCTCCCTCTACACTGTCCCCATCAAACACTCTCAGGACAGGTACAGCACGGAGTTTGATACAGAGTAAAGCTCCCTGTACACTGTCCCCCATCAAACACTCCCAGGACAGGTACAGCACGGGGTTAGATACAGAGTAAAGCTCCCTCTACACTGGCCCCATCAAACACTCCCAGGACAGGTACAGCACGGGGTTAGATACAGAGTAAAGCTCCCTCTACACTGTCCCCATCAAACACTCCCAGGACAGGTACAGCACGGGGTGAGATACAGAGTAAAGCTCCCTCTACACTGTCCCCCATCAAACACTCCCAGGACATGTACAGCACGGGGTGAGATACAGAGTAAAGCTCCCTGTACACTGTCCCCCATCAAACACTCCCAGGACAGGGACTGCACGGGGTTAGATACAGAATAAAGCTCCCTGTACACTGTCCCCCATCAAACACTCCCAGGACAGGTACAGCACGGGGTGAGATACAGAGTAAAGCTCCCTCCACACTGTCCCCATCACACACTCCCAGGACAGGTACAGCACGGGGTTAGATACAGAGTAAAGCTCCCTCAACGCTGTCCCCCGTCAAACACTCCCAGGACAGGTACAGCACGGGGATAGATACAGAGTAAAGCTCCGTCTACACTGTCCCCATCAAACACTCCCAGGACAGGTACAGCACGGTGTTAGATACAGAGAAAATCTCCCTCGACACTGTCCCCTATCAACTCTCCCAGGACATGTACGGCATGGAGTTAGATACAGAGTAAAGCTCCCTCTACACATTCCCCATCAAACACCCCCAAGACAGGTACAGCACAGTGTTAGATACAGAGTAAAGCTCACTCGACACTGTCCTCATCAAACACTCCCAGGACAGGTACAGCACGGGGTTAGATACAGAGTAAAGCTCCCTCTACACTGTCCCCCATCAAACACTCCCAGGACAGGTACAGCACGGGGTTAGATACAGAGTAAAGCTCCCTCTACACTGTCCCCCATCAAACACTCCCAGGACAGGTACAGCACAGGGTTAGATACAGAGTAAAGCTCCCTCTACACTGTCCCCCATCAAACACTCCCAGGACAGGTACAGCACGGGGTTAGATACAGAGTAAAGCTCCCTCTACACTGTCCCCATCAAACACTCCCAGGACAGGTACAGCACGGGGTTAGATACAGAGTAAAGCTCCCTCTACACTGTCCCCCATCAAACACTCCCAGGACAGGTACAGCACGGGGTTAGATACAGAGTAAAGCTCCCTCTACACTGTCCCCATCAAACACTCCCAGGACAGGTACAGCACGGGGTTAGATACAGAGTAAAGCTCCCTCTACACTGTCCCCCATCAAACACTCCCAGGACAGGTACAGCACGGGGTTAGATACAGAGTAAAGCTCCCTCTACACTGTCCCCCATCAAACACTCCCAGGCCATGTCTGGCACACGGTTAGATACAGTCCAGCCAATCAGAGTGTAGCCAAAGGTACAGACAAATCAGTATCCAGGCAGAGTGAGAAGATTCAGGTTTCATCTCAAAACGAAAGCAAAAAATCCTCAAGCACAATAAACACACACAGCACAGAGACTGCACAGGGTAAGATACAGAGTAAAGCTCCCTGTACACTGTCCTCATCAAACACCCCCAGGACAGGTACAGCACGGGGTCAGATACAGAGTAAAGCTCCCTGTACACTGTCCTCATCAAACACTCCCAGACAGGTACAGCACGGGGTTAGATACAGAGTAAAGCTCCCTCTGCACTGTCCCCCATCAAACACTCCCAGGACAGATACAGCACAGGGTTAGATACAGAGTAAAGCTCCCTGTACACTGTCCCCATCAAACACTCCCAGGACAGGTACAGCACGGGGTTAGATACAGAGTAAAGCTCCCTCTACACTGTCCCCATCAAACAGTCCCAGGACAGGTACAGCACGGGGTTAGATACATAGTAAAGCTCCCTCTGCACTGTCCCCATCAAACACTCCCAGGATAGGTACAGCACGGGGTTAGATACAGTGTAAAGCTCCCTCTACACTGTCCCCATCAAACACTCCCAGGACATGTATGGCACACGGTTAGATACAGTCCAGCCAATCAGTGTTTAGCCAAAGTGTTGCGCGATTAAATCACTCGTGAGGCTAGATTGTACCCGGGAAATAAAGGCTTTTATTACTGACAAGAATGGAGCAGACTATATACAATACAATCCCAGACTAAAGGGTCACCAGGCAGTGCAGTGACCTTTATACTCCTACAGGTAGGCGGAGCCAACTGGGGTGTACCACAGAACAATATCAAGAGGTAGAACAGCCCAACCCTAACCCCAACAGTAACTACAGTAACATATTTACAAACCTCCATAGTGCTGACCATCCATGGCTCAGCACTCATAGTGGTAACCAACTATGGTTCACCACACAAAGATACAGACCCATCAGTATCCAGGCAGAGTGAGAAGGTTCAGGTTTCATCCAGAAACGAAAGCAAAAAATCCTCAAGCCCAATAAACACACACAGGACAGGGACTGCACGGGGTTAGATACAGAGTAAAGCTCCCTGTACACTGTCCCCATCAATCACTCCCAGGACAGGTACAGCACGGGGTTAGATACAGAGGAAAGCTCCCTCTACACTGTCCCCATCAAACACTCCCAGGACAGGTACAGCACGGGGTTAGATACAGAGTAAAGCTCCCTGTACACTGTCCCCATCAATCACTCCCAGGACAGGTACAGCACGGGGTTAGATACAGAGTAAAGCTCCCTCTACACTGTCCCCATCAAACACTCTCAGGACAGGTACAGCACGGAGTTTGATACAGAGTAAAGCTCCCTGTACACTGTCCCCCATCAAACACTCCCAGGACAGGTACAGCACGGGGTTAGATACAGAGTAAAGCTCCCTCTACACTGGCCCCATCAAACACTCCCAGGACAGGTACAGCACGGGGTTAGATACAGAGTAAAGCTCCCTCTACACTGTCCCCATCAAACACTCCCAGGACAGTTACAGCACGGGGATAGATACAGAGTAAAGCTCCCTCTACACTGTCCCCATCAAACACTCCCAGGACAGGTACAGCACGGGGTTAGATACAGAGTAACGTTCCCTCTACACTGTCCCCATCAAACATTCCCAGGACAGGTACAGCACGGGGATAGATACTGAGTAAAGCTCCCTCTACACTGTCCCCATCAAACACTCCCAGGACAGGTACAGCAAGGGGTTAGATACAGAGTAAAGCTCCCTCTGCACTGTCCCCATCAAACACTCCCAGGACAGGTACAGCACGGGGTTAGATACAGAGTAAAGCTCCCTCTACACTGTCCCCATCAAACACTCCCAGGACAGGTACAGCAAGGGGTTAGATACAGAGTAAAGCTCCCTCTGCACTGTCCCCATCAAACACTCCCAGGACAGGTACAGCACGGGGTTAGATACAGAGTAAAGCTCCCTCTACACTGTCCCCATCAAACACTCCCAGGACAGGTACAGCACGGGGTTAGATACAGAGTAAAGCTCCCTCTACACTGTCCCCCATCAAACACTCCCAGGACAGGTACAGCACGGGGATAGATACTGAGTAAAGCTCCCTCTACACTGTCCCCATCAAACACTCCCAGGACAGGTACAGCACGGGGATAGATACTGAGTAAAGCTCCCTCTACACTGTCCCCATCAAACACTCCCAGGACAGGTACAGCAAGGGGTTAGATACAGAGTAAAGCTCCCTCTACACTGTCCCCATCAAATACTCCCAGGCCATGTCTGGCACACGGTTAGATACAGTCCAGCCAATCAGAGTTTAGCCAAAGGTACAGACACATCAGTATCCTGGCAGACTGAGAAGATTCAGGTTTCATCTCAAAACGAAAGCAAAAAATCCTCAAGCACAATAAACACACACAGCACAGGGACTGCACAGGGTTAGATACAGAGTAAAGCTCCCTGTACACTGTCCTCATCAAACACTCCCAGGACAGGTACAGCACGGGGTTAGATACAGAGTAAAGCTCCCTGTACACTGTCCCCATCAAACACTCCCAGGACAGGTACAGCACGGGGTTAGATACAGAGTAAAGCTCCCTCTACACTGTCCCCATCAAACACTCCCAGGACAGGTACAACACGGGGTTAGATACAGAGTAAAGCTCCCTCTACACTGTCCTCATCAAACACTCCCAGGACAGGTACAGCACGGGGTTAGATACAGAGTAAAGCTCCCTGTACACAGTCCTCATCAAACACTCCCAGGACAGGTACAGCACAGGGTTAGATACAGAGTAAAGCTCCCTGTACACTGTCCTCATCAAACACTCCCAGACAGGTACAGCACGGGGTTAGATACAGAGTAAAGCTCCCTCTCCACTGTCCCCATCAAACACTCCCAGGACAGGTACAGCACGGGGTTAGATACAGAGTAAAGCTCCCTCTGCACTGTCCCCATCAAACACTCCCAGGACAGATGCAGCACGGGTTTAGATACAGAGTAAAGCTCCCTCTACACTGTCCCCAACAAACACTCCCAGGACAGGGACAGCACGGGGTTAGATACAGAGTAAAGCTCCCTGTACACTGTCCCCCATCAAACACTCCCAGGACAGGGACTGCACGGGGTTAGATACAGAATAAAGCTCCCTCTACACTGTCCCCCATCAAAACTCCCAGGACAGGTACAGCACGGGGTGAGATACAGAGTAAAGCTCCCTCCACACTGTCCCCATCACACACTCCCAGGACAGGTACAGCACGGGGTTAGATACAGAGTAAAGCTCCCTCAACGCTGTCCCTCGTCAAACAGTCCCAGGACAGGTACAGCACGGGGATAGATACAGAGTAAAGCTCCGTCTACACTGTCCCCATCAAACACTCCCAGGACAGGTACAGCACGGGGTTAGATACAGAGAAAATCTCCCTCTACACTGTCCCCTATCAACTCTCCCAGGACATGTACGGCATGGAGTTAGATACAGAGTAAATCTCCCTCTACACATTCCCCATCAAACACCCCCAAGACAGGTGCAGCACAGTGTTAGATACAGAGTAAAGCTCACTCGACACTGTCCTCATCAAACACTCCCAGGACAGGTACAGCACGGGGTTAGATACAGAGTAAAGCTCCCTCTACACTGTCCCCCAGCAAACACTCCCAGGACAGGTACAGCACGGGGTTAGATACAGAGTAAAGCTCCCTCTACACTGTCCCCCATCAAACACTCCCAGGACAGGTACAGCACAGGGTTAGATACAGAATAAAGCTCCCTCTACACTGTCCCCCATCAAACACTCCCAGGACAGGTACAGCACGGGGTTAGATACAGAGTAAAGCTCCCTCTACACTGTCCCCATCAAACACTCCCAGGACAGGTACAGCACGGGGTTAGATACAGAGTAACGTTCCCTCTACACTGTCCCCATCAAACACTCCCAGGACAGGTACAGCACGGGGATAGATACAGAGTAAAGCTCCCTCTACACTGTCCCCATCAAACACTCCCAGGACAGGTACAGCACGGGGTTAGATACAGAGTAAAGCTCCCTGTACACTGTCCTCATCAAACACTCCCAGACAGGTACAGCACGGGGTTAGATACAGAGTAAAGCTCCCTCTCCACTGTCCCCATCAAACACTCCCAGGACAGGTACAGCACGGGGTTAGATACAGAGTAAAGCTCCCTCTGCACTGTCCCCATCAAACACTCCCAGGACAGATGCAGCACGGGGTTAGATACAGAGTAAAGCTCCCTCTACACTGTCCCCATCAAACACTCCCAGGACAGGGACAGCACGGGGTTAGATACAGAGTAAAGCTCCCTGTACACTGTCCCCCATCAAACACTCCCAGGACAGGGACAGCACGGGGTTAGATACAGAATAAAGCTCCCTCTACACTGTCCCCCATCAAACACTCCCAGGACAGGTACAGCACGGGGTGAGATACAGAGTAAAGCTCCCTCCACACTGTCCCCATCACACACTCCCAGGACAGGTACAGCACGGGGTTAGATACAGAGTAAAGCTCCCTCAACGCTGTCCCTCGTCAAACACTCCCAGGACAGGTACAGCACGGGGATAGATACAGAGTAAAGCTCTGTCTACACTGTCCCCATCAAACACTCCCAGGACAGGTACAGCACGGGGTTAGATACAGAGAAAATCTCCCTCTACACTGTCCTCATCAAACACTCCCAGGACAGGTACAGCACGGGGTTAGATACAGAGTAAAGCTCCCTCTACACTGTCCCCCATCAAACACTCCCAGGACAGGTACAGCACGGGGTTAGATACAGAGTAAAGCTCCCTCTACACTGTCCCCCATCAAACACTCCCAGGACAGGTACAGCACAGGGTTAGATACAGAGTAAAGCTCCCTCTACACTGTCCCCCATCAAACACTCCCAGGACAGGTACAGCACGGGGTTAGATACAGAGTAAAGCTCCCTCTACACTGTCCCCCATCAAACACTCCCAGGCCATGTCTGGCACACGGTTAGATACAGTCCAGCCAGTCAGAGTTTAGCCAAAGGTACAGACACATCAGTATCCAGGCAGACTGAGAAGATTCAGGTTTCATCTCGAAACGAAAGCAAAAAATCCTCAAGCACAATAAACACACACAGCACAGAGACTGCACAGTGTTAGATACAGAGTTAAGCTCCCTGTACACTGTCCCCATCAAACACTCCCAGGACAGGTACTGCACAGCGTTAGATACAGAGTAAAGCTCCCTCTGCACTGTCCTCATCAAACACTCCCAGGACAGGTACTGCACAGGGTTAGATACAGAGTAAAGCTCCCTGTACACTGTCGCCATCAAACACTCCCAGGACAGGTACAGCACGGGGTTAGATAGAGAGTAAAGCTCCCTGTACACTGTCCTCATCAAACACCCCCAGGACAGGTACAGCACGGGGTTAGATACAGTGTAAAGCTCCCTGTACACTGTCCTCATCAAACACTCTCAGACAGGTACAGCACGGGGTTAGATACAGAGTAAAGCTCCCTCTGCACTGTCCCCCATCAAACACTACCAGGACAGATACAGCACGGGGTTAGATACAGAGTAAAGCTCCCTGTACACTGTCCCCATCAAACACTCTCAGTACAGGGACTGCACAGGGCTAGATACAGAGTAAAGCTCCCTGTACACTGTCCCCATCAAACACTCCCAGGACAGGTACAGCACGGGGTTAGATACAGAGTAAAGCTCCCTCTACACTGTCCCCATCAAACACTCCCAGGACAGGTACAGCACGGCGTTAGATACATAGTAAAGCTCCCTCTGCACTGTCCCCATCAAACACTACCAGGACAGGTACAGCACGGGGTTGGATTCGGAGGAAAGCTCACTCTACACTGTCCCCATCAAACACTCCCAGGACAGGTACAGCACGGGGTTAGATACATAGTAAAGCTCCCTCTGCACTGTCCCCATCAAACACTCCCAGGACAGGTACAGCACGGGGTTAGATACAGTGTAAAGCTCCCTCTACACTGTCCCCATCAAACACTCCCAGGACATGTATGGCACACGGTTAGATACAGTCCAGCCAATCAGTGTTTAGCCAAAGAGTTGCGCGATTAAATCATTCGTGAGGCTAGATTGTACCCGGGAAATAAAGGCTTTTATTACTGACAAGAATGGAGCAGACTATATACAATACAATCCCAGACTAAAGGGTCACCAGGCAGTGCAGTGACCTTTATACTCCTACAGGTAGGCGGAGCCAACTGGGGTGTACCACAGAACAATATCAAGAGGTAGAACAGCCCAACCCTAACCCCAACAGTAACTACAGTAACATATTTACAAACCTCCATAGTGCTGACCATCCATGGCTCAGCACTCATAGTGGTAACCAACTATGGTTCACCACACAAAGATACAGACCCATCAGTATCCAGGCAGAGTGAGAAGGTTCAGGTTTCATCCAGAAACGAAAGCAAAAAATCCTCAAGCACAATAAACAAACACAGGACAGGGACTGCACGGGGTTAGATACAGAGTAAAGCTCCCTGTACACTGTCCCCATCAATCACTCCCAGGACTGGTACAGCACGGGGTTAGATACAGAGTAAAGCTCCCTCGACACTGTCCCCATCAAACACTCCCAGGACAGGTCCAGCACAGGGTTAGATACAGAGTAAAGCTCCCTCTACACTGTCCCCATCAATCACTCCCAGGACAGGTACAGCACGGGGTTAGATACAGAGGAAAGCTCCCTCTACACTGTCCCCATCAAACACTCCCAGGACAGGTACAGCACGGGGTTAGATACAGAGTAAAGCTCCCTGTACACTGTCCCCATCGATCACTCCCAGGACAGGTACAGCACGGGGTTAGATACAGAGTAAAGCTCCCTCTACACTGTCCCCATCAAACACTCTCAGGACAGGTACAGCACGGGGTTTGATACAGAGTAAAGCTCCCTGTACACTGTCCCCATCAAACACTCCCAGGACATTTACAGCACGGGGATAGATACAGAGTAAAGCTCCCTCTACACTGTCCCCATCAAACACTCCCAGGACAGGTACAGCAAGGGGTTAGATACAGAGTAACGTTCCCTCTACACTGTCCCCATCAAACACTCCCAGGACAGGTACAGCACGGGGATAGATACAGAGTAAAGCTCCCTCTACACTGTCCCCATCAAACACTCCCAGGACAGTTACAGCACGGGGATAGATACAGAGTAAAGCTCCCTCTACACTGTCCCCATCAAACACTCCCAGGACAGGTACAGCACGGGGTTAGATACAGAGTAACGTTCCCTCTACACTGTCCCCATCAATCACTCCCAGGACAGGTACCGCACGGAGTTAGATACAGAGTAAAGCTCCCTCTACCCTGTCCCCATCAAACACTCCCGGGACAGGAACAGCACGGGGTTAGATACAGAGTAAAGCTCCCTCTACACTGTCCCCATCAAACACTCCCAGTACAGGTACAGCACGGGGTTAGATACAGAGTAAAGCTCCCTCAACGCTGTCCCTCGTCAAACACTCCCAGGACAGGTACAGCACGGGGATAGATACAGAGTAAAGCTCTGTCTACACTGTCCCCATCAAACACTCCCAGGACAGGTACAGCACGGGGTTAGATACAGAGAAAATCTCCCTCTACACTGTCCCCGATCAACTCTCCCAGGACATGTACGGCATGGAGTTAGATACAGAGTAAAGCTCCCTCTACACATTCCCCATCAAACACCCCCAAGACAGGTACAGCACAGTGTTAGATACAGAGTAAAGCTCACTCGACACTGTCCTCATCAAACACTCCCAGGACAGGTACAGCACGGGGTTAGATACAGAGTAAAGCTCCCTCTACACTGTCCCCCATCAAACACTCCCAGGACAGGTACAGCACGGGGTTAGATACAGAGTAAAGCTCCCTCTACACTGTCCCCCATCAAACACTCCCAGGACAGGTACAGCACAGGGTTAGATACAGAGTAAAGCTCCCTCTACACTGTCCCCCATCAAACACTCCCAGGACAGGTACAGCACGGGGTTAGATACAGAGTAAAGCTCCCTCTACACTGTCCCCCATCAAACACTCCCAGGCCATGTCTGGCACACGGTTAGATACAGTCCAGCCAGTCAGAGTTTAGCCAAAGGTACAGACACATCAGTATCCAGGCAGACTGAGAAGATTCAGGTTTCATCTCGAAACGAAAGCAAAAAATCCTCAAGCACAATAAACACACACAGCACAGAGACTGCACAGTGTTAGATACAGAGTTAAGCTCCCTGTACACTGTCCTCATCAAACACTCCCAGGACAGGTACTGCACAGGGTTAGATACAGAGTAAAGCTCCCTGTACACTGTCGCCATCAAACACTCCCAGGACAGGTACAGCACGGGGTTAGATACAGAGTAAAGCTCCCTGTACACTGTCCTCATCAAACACCCCCAGGACAGGTACAGCACGGGGTTAGATACAGTGTAAAGCTCCCTGTACACTGTCCTCATCAAACACTCCCAGACAGGTACAGCACGGGGTTAGATACAGAGTAAAGCTCCCTCTGCACTGTCCCCCATCAAACACTACCAGGACAGATACAGCACGGGGTTAGATACAGAGTAAAGCTCCCTGTACACTGTCCCCATCAAACACTCTCAGTACAGGGACTGCACAGGGCTAGATACAGAGTAAAGCTCCCTGTACACTGTCCCCATCAAACACTCCCAGGACAGGTACAGCACGGGGTTAGATACAGAGTAAAGCTCCCTCTACACTGTCCCCATCAAACACTCCCAGGACAGGTACAGCACGGCGTTAGATACATAGTAAAGCTCCCTCTGCACTGTCCCCATCAAACACTACCAGGACAGGTACAGCACGGGGTTGGATTCAGAGGAAAGCTCCCTCTACACTGTCCCCATCAAACACTCCCAGGACAGGTACAGCACGGGGTTAGATACATAGTAAAGCTCCCTCTGCACTGTCCCCATCAAACACTCCCAGGACAGGTACAGCACGGGGTTAGATACAGTGTAAAGCTCCCTCTACACTGTCCCCATCAAACACTCCCAGGACATGTATGGCACACGGTTAGATACAGTCCAGCCAATCAGTGTTTAGCCAAAGAGTTGCGCGATTAAATCATTCGTGAGGCTAGATTGTACCCGGGAAATAAAGGCTTTTATTACTGACAAGAATGGAGCAGACTATATACAATACAATCCCAGACTAAAGGGTCACCAGGCAGTGCAGTGACCTTTATACTCCTACAGGTAGGCGGAGCCAACTGGGGTGTACCACAGATCAATATCAAGAGGTAGAACAGCCCAACCCAAACCCCAACAGTAACTACAGTAACATATTTACAAACCTCCATAGTGCTGACCATCCATGGCTCAGCACTCATAGTGGTAACCAACTATGGTTCACCACACAAAGATACAGACCCATCAGTATCCAGGCAGAGTGAGAAGGTTCAGGTTTCATCCAGAAACGAAAGCAAAAAATCCTCAAGCCCAATAAACAAACACAGGACAGGGACTGCACGGGGTTAGATACAGAGTAAAGCTCCCTGTACACTGTCCCCATCAATCACTCCCAGGACTGGTACAGCACGGGGTTAGATACAGAGTAAAGCTCCCTCGACACTGTCCCCATCAAACACTCCCAGGACAGGTCCAGCACAGGGTTAGATACAGAGTAAAGCTCCCTCTACACTGTCCCCATCAATCACTCCCAGGACAGGTACAGCACGGGGTTAGATACAGAGGAAAGCTCCCTCTACACTGTCCCCATCAAACACTCCCAGGACAGGTACAGCACGGGGTTAGATACAGAGTAAAGCTCCCTGTACACTGTCCCCATCGATCACTCCCAGGACAGGTACAGCACGGGGTTAGATACAGAGTAAAGCTCCCTCTACACTGTCCCCATCAAACACTCTCAGGACAGGTACAGCACGGGGTTTGATACAGAGTAAAGCTCCCTGTACACTGTCCCCATCAAACACTCCCAGGACATTTACAGCACGGGGATAGATACAGAGTAAAGCTCCCTCTACACTGTCCCCATCAAACACTCCCAGGACAGGTACAGCACGGGGTTAGATACAGAGTAACGTTCCCTCTACACTGTCCCCATCAAACACTCCGAGGACAGGTACAGCACGGGGATAGATACAGAGTAAAGCTCCCTCTACACTGTCCCCATCAAACACTCCCAGGACAGTTACAGCACGGGGATAGATACAGAGTAAAGCTCCCTCTACACTGTCCCCATCAAACACTCCCAGGACAGGTACAGCACGGGGTTAGATACAGAGTAACGTTCCCTCTACACTGTCCCCATCAATCACTCCCAGGACAGGTACCGCACGGAGTTAGATACAGAGTAAAGCTCCCTCTACCCTGTCCCCATCAAACACTCCCGGGACAGGAACAGCACGGGGTTAGATACAGAGTAAAGCTCCCTCTACACTGTCCCCATCAAAAACTCCCAGGACAGGTACAGCACAGTGCTCGATACAGAGTAAAGCCCCATCTCTCCTGTCCCCAGCAAAAGCGCCCAGGACAGGTACAACACGGGGTTAGATACAGAGAAAATCTCCCTCTACACTGTCCCCTATCAACTCTCCCAGGACATGTACGGCATGGAGTTAGATACAGAGTAAAGCTCCCTGTACACTGTCCCCATCAAACACACTCAGTACAGGGACTGCACAGGGCTAGATACAGAGTAAAGCTCCCTGTACACTGTCCCCATCAAACACTCCCAGGACAGGTCCAGCACGGGGTTAGATACAGAGTAAAGCTCCCTCTACACTGTCCCCATCAAACACTCCCAGGACAGGTACAGCACGGCATTAAATACAGAGTAAAGCTCCCTCTACACTGTCTCCCATCAAAAACTCCCAGGACAGGTACAGCACAGGGTTAGATACAGAGTAAAGCTCCCTGTACACTGTCCCCATCAAACACTCTCCGGACAGGTACAGCACGGGGTGAGATACAGAGTAAAGCTCCCTCCACACTGTCCCCCATCAAACACTCCCAGGACATGTAGAGCACGGGGTTAGATACAGAGTAACGTTCCCTCTACGCTGTCCCCCGTCAAACACTCCCAGGACAGGTACAGCACGGGGTTAGATACAGAGTAAAGCTCCCTCTACACTGTCCCCCATCAAACACTCCCAGGACAGGGACAGCACGGGGTTAGATACAGAGTAAAGCTCCCTCTACACTGTCCCCCATCAAACACTCCCAGGACAGGTACAGCACGGGGTTAGATACAGAGTAACGTTCCCTCTACGCTGTCCCCCGTCAAACACTCCCAGGACAGGTACAGCACGGGGTTAGATACAGAGTAAAGCTCCCTCTACACTGTCCCCATCAAACACTCCCAGGACAGGTACAGCACGGAGTTAGATACAGAGTAAAGATCCCTGTACACTGTCCCCATCAATCACTCCCAGGACAGGTACAGCACGGGGTTAGATACAGAGTAAAGCTCCCTCTGCACTGTCCCCATCAAACACTCCCAGGACAGGTACAGCACGGAGTTAGATACAGAGTAAAGATCCCTGTACACTGTCCCCATCAATCACTCCCAGGACAGGTACAGCACAGTGTTAGATACAGAGTAAAGCTCCATCTCTACTGTCCCCAGCAAAAGCGCCCAGGACAGGTACAACACGGGGTTAGATACAGAGAAAATCTCCCTCTACACTGTCCCCTATCAACTCTCCCAGGACATGTACGGCATGGAGTTAGATACAGAGTAAAGCTCCCTCTACACATTCCCCATCAAACACCCCCAAGACAGGTACAGCACAGTGTTAGATACAGAGTAAAGCTCACTCGACACTGTCCTCATCAAACACTCCCAGGACAGGTACAGCACGGGGTTAGATACAGAGTAAAGCTCCCTCTACACTGTCCCCATCAAACACTCCCAGGACAGGTACAGCACGGGGTTAGATACAGAGTAAAGCTCCCTCTACACTGTCCCCATCAAACACTCCCAGGACAGGGACAGCACGGGGTTAGATACAGAGTAAAGCTCCCTCTACACTGTCCCCCATCAAACACTCCCAGGACAGGTACAGCACGGGGTTAGATACAGAGTAAAGCTCCCTCTACACTGTCCCCCATCAAATACTCCCAGGACAGGTACAGCACGGGGTTAGATACAGAGTAAAGCTCCCTCTACACTGTCCCCCATCAAACACTCCCAGGACAGGTACAGCACGGGGTTAGATACAGAGTAAAGCTCCCTCTACACTGTCCCCCATCAAATACTCCCAGGACAGGTACAGCACGGGGTTCGATACAGAGTAAAGCTCCCTCTACACTGTCCCCCATCAAACACTCCCAGGACAGGTACAGCACGGGGTTAGATACAGAGTAAAGCTCCCTCTACACTGTCCCCATCAAACACTCCCAGGACAGGTACAGCACGGGGTTAGATACAGAGTAAAGCTCCCTGTACACTGTCCCCATCAAACACTCCCAGGACAGGTACAGCACAGGGTTAGATACAGAGTAAAGCTCCCTCTACACTGTCCTCATCAAACAGTCCCAGGACAGGTACAGCACAGGGTTAGATACAGAGTAAAGCTCCCTCTACACTGTCCTCATCAAACACTCCCAGGACAGGTACAGCACGGGGTTAGATACAGAGTAAAGCTCCCTCTACACTGTCCTCATCAAACACTCCCAGGACAGGTACAGCACGGGGTTAGATACAGAGTAAAGCTCCCTGTACACTGTCCTCATCAAACACTCCCAGACAGGTACAGCACGGGGTTAGATACAGAGTAAAGCTCCCTCTGCACTGTCCCCCATCAAACACTCCCAGGACAGGTACAGCACAGGGTTAGATACAGAGTAAAGCTCCCTGTACACTGTCCCCATCAAACACTCCCCGGACAGGTACAGCACGGGGTTAGATACAGAGTAAAGCTCCCTCTACACTGTCCCCATCAAACACTCCCAGGACAGGTACAGCACGGGGTTAGATACAGAGTAAAGCTCCCTCTACACTGTCCTCATCAAACACTCCCAGGACAGGTACAGCACGGGGTTAGATACAGAGTAAAGCTCTCTGTACACTGTCCTCATCAAACACTCCCAGACAGGTACAGCACGGGTTTAGATACAGAGTAAAGCTCCCTCTGCACTGTCCCCCATCAAACACTCCCAGGACAGGTACAGCACAGGGTTAGATACAGAGTAAAGCTCCCTGTACACTGTCCCCATCAAACACTCCCCGGACAGGTACAGCACGGGGTGAGATACAGAGTAAAGCTCCCTCCACACTGTCCCCCATCAAACACTCCCAGGATAGGTAGAGCACGGGGTTAGATACAGAGTAACATTCCCTCTACGCTGTCCCCCGTCAAACACTCCCAGGACAGGTACAGCACGGGGATAGATACAGAGTAAAACTCCGTCTACACTGTCCCCATCAAACACTCCCAGGACAGGTACAGCACGGGGTTAGATACAGAGTAAAGGTCCCTCTACACTGTCCCCATCAAACACTCCCAGGACAGGTACAGCACGGGGTTAGATACAGAGTAAAGATCCCTGTACACTGTCCCCATCAATCACTCCCAGGACAGGTAGAGCACGGGGTTAGATACAGAGTAAAGCTCCCTCTGCACTGTCCCCATCAAACACTCCCAGGACAGGTACAGCACGGAGTTAGATACAGAGTAAAGATCCCTGTACACTGTCCCCATCAATCACTCCCAGGACAGGTACAGCACGGGGTTCGATACAGAGTAAAGCTCCCTCTACACTGTCCCCCATCAAACACACCCAGGACAGGTACAGCACAGTGTTAGACACAGAGTAAAGCTCCATCTCTACTGTCCCCAGCAAAAGCGCCCAGGACAGGTACAACACGGGGTTAGATACAGAGAAAATCTCCCTCTACACTGTCCCCTATCAACTCTCCCAGGACATGTACGGCATGGAGTTCGATACAGAGTAAAGCTCCCTCTACACATTCCCCATCAAACACCCCCAAGACAGGTACAGCACAGTGTTAGATACAGAGTAAAGCTCACTCGACACTGTCCTCATCAAACACTCCCAGGACAGGTACAGCACGGGGTTCGATACAGAGTAAAGCTCCCTCTACACTGTCCTCATCAAACACTCCCAGACAGGTACAGCACGGGGTTAGATACAGAGTAAAGCTCCCTCTGCACTGTCCCCCATCAAACACTCCCAGGACAGGTACAGCACGGGGTTAGATACAGAGTAAAGCTCCCTGTACACTGTCCCCATCAAACACTCCCAGGACAGGTACAGCACGGGGTTCGATACAGAGTAAAGCTCCCTCAACACATTCCCCATCAAACACCCCCAAGACAGGTACAGCACAGTGTTAGATACAGAGTAAAGCTCACTCGACACTGTCCTCATCAAACACTGCAAGTACAGGTACAGCACGGGGTTAGATACAGAGTAAAGCTCCCTCTGCACTGTCCCCCATCAAACACTCCCAGGACAGATACAGCACAGGGTTAGATACAGAGTAAAGCTCCCTGTACACTGTCCCCATCAAACACTCCCAGGACAGGTACAGCACGGGGTTAGATACAGAGTAAAGCTCCCTGTACACTGTCCCCATCAAACACTCCCAGGACAGGTACAGCACGGGGTTAGATACAGAGTAAAGCTCCCTGTACACTGTCCCCCATCAAACACTCCCAGGCCATGTCTGGCACACGGTTAGAAACAGTCCAGCCAATCAGAGTTTAGCCAAAGGTACAGACACATCAGTATCCAGGCAGACTGAGAAGATTCAGGTTTCATCTCAAAACGAAAGCAAAAAATCATCAAGCACAATAAACACACACAGCACAGAGACTGCACAGGGTTAGATACAGAGTAAAGCTCCCTGTACACTGTCCTCATCAAACACTCCCAGGACAGGTACAGCACGGGGTTAGATACAGAGTAAAGCTCCCTCTACACTGTCCCCCATCAAACACTCCCAGGACAGATACAGCACAGGGGTAGATACAGAGTAAAGCTCCCTGTACACTGTCCTCATCAAACACTCCCAGGACAGGTACAGCACGGGGTTAGATACAGAGTAAAACTCCCTGTACACTGTCCCCATCAAACACTCCCAGGACAGGTACAGCACGGGGTTAGATACACAGTAAAGCTCCCTCTACACTGTCCCCATCAAACACTCCCAGGACAGGTAAAGCACGGGGTTAGATACAGAGTAAAGTTCCCTCTACACTGTCCCCATTAAACACTCCCAGGACAGGTACAGCACGGGGTTAGATACAGAGTAAAGCTCCCTCTACGCTGTCCCCATCAAACACTCCCAGGACAGGTACAGCACGGGGTTAGATACAGAGTAATGCTCCCTCTACACTGTCCCCATCAAACACTCCCAGGACAGGTACAGCACGGGGTTAGATACAGAGTAAAGCTCCCTCTACACTGTCCCCATCAAACAATCCCAGGACAGGTACAGCACGGGGTTGGATACAGAGGAAAGCTCCCTCTTCACCGTCCCCATCAAACACTCCCAGGACAGGTACAGCACGGGGTTAGATACATAGTAAAGCTCCCTCTGCACTGTCCCCATCAAACACTCCGAGGACATGTATGGCACACGGTTAGATACAGTCCAGCCAATCAGTGTTTAGCCAAAGTGTTGCGCGATTAAATCACTCGTGAGGCTAGATTGTACCCGGGAAATAAAGGCTTTTATTACTGACAAGAATGGAGCAGACTATATACAATACAATCCCAGACTAAAGGGTCACCAGGCAGTGCAGTGACCTTTATACTCCTACAGGTAGGCGGAGCCAACTGGGGTGTACCACAGAACAATATCAAGAGGTAGAACAGCCCAAACCTAACCCCAACAGTAACTACAGTAACATATTTACAAACCCCCATAGTGCTGACCATCCATGGCTCAGCACTCATAGTGGTAACCAACTAAGGTTCACCACACAAAGATACAGACCCATCAGTATCCAGGCAGAGTGAGAAGGTTCAGGTTTCATCCAGAAACGAAAGCAAAAAATCCTCAAGCCCAATAAACACACACAGGACAGGGACTGCACGGGGTTAGATACAGAGTAAAGCTCCCTGTACACTGTCCCCATCAAACACTCCCAGGACAGGTACAGCACGGGGTTAGATACAGAGTAAAGCTCCCTCTACACTGTCCCCATCAAACACTCCCAGGACAGGTACAGCACGGGGTTAGATACAGAGTAACGTTCCCTCTACGCTGTCCCCCGTCAAACACTCCCGGGACAGGTACAGCACGGGGATAGATACAGAGTAAAGCTCCGTCTACACTGTCCCCATCAAACACTCCCAGGACAGGTACAGCACGGGGTTAGATACAGAGTAAAGCTCCGTCTACACTGTCCCCATCAAACACTCCCAGGACAGGTACAGCACGGGGTTAGATACAGAGTAAAGATCCCTCTACACTGTCCCCATCAAACACTCCCAGGCCATGTCTGGCACACGGTTAGATACAGTCCAGCCAATCAGATTTTAGCCAAAGGTACAGACACATCAGTATCCAGGCAGAGTGAGAAGATTCAGGTTTCATTTCAAAACGAAAGCAAAAAATCCTCAAGCACAATAAACACACACAGCACAGGGTTAGATACAGAGTAAAGCTCCCTGTACACTGTCCTCATCAAACACTCCCAGGACAGGTACAGCACGGGGTTAGATACAGAGTAAAGCTCCCTGTACACTGTCCTCATCAAACACTCCCAGGACAGGTACAGCACGGGGTAAGATACAGAGTAAAGCTCCCTCTACACTGTCCCCATCAAACACTCCCAGGACAGGTACAGTACGGGGTTAGATACAGAGTAAAGCTCCCTCCACACTGTCCCCATCAAACACTCCCAGGACAGGTACAGCACGGGGTTAGATACAGAGTAAAGCTCCCTGTACACTGTCCCCATCAAACACTCCCAGGACAGGTACAGCACGGGGTTAGATACAGAGTAAAGCTCCCTCGACACTGTCCCCCATCAAACACTCCCAGGACAGGGACAGCACGGGGTTAGATACAGAGTAAAGCTCCCTCTACACTGTCCCCATCAAACACTCCCAGGACAGGGACAGCACGGGGTTAGATACAGAGTAAAGCTCCCTCTACACTGTCCCCATCAAACATTCCCAGGACAGGTACAGCTCGGGGATAGATACAGAGTAAAGCTCCCTCTACACTGTCCCCATCAAACACTCCCAGGACAGGTACAGCACGGGGTTAGATACAGAGTAAAGCTCCCTCTACACTGTCCCCATCAAACACTCCCAGGACAGGTACAGCACGGTGTTCGATACAGAGTAAAGCTCCATCTCTACTGTCCCCAGCAAAAGCGCCCAGGACAGGTACAGCACGGGGTTAGATACAGAGTAAAGCTCCCTCTACACATTCCCCATCAAACACTCCCAGGACAGGTACAGCACGGGGTTAGATACAGAGTAAAGCTCCCTCTACACTGTCCCCATCAAACACTCCCAGGACAGATACAGCTCGGGGTTAGATACAGAGTAAAGCTCCCTGTACACTGTCCCCATCAAAGACTCCCAGGACAGGTACAGCACGGGCTTCGATACAGTGTAAAGTTCCCTCTCCACTGTCCCCATCAAACACTCCCAGGACAGGTACAGCACGGGGTTAAATACAGATTTAATCTCCCTCCACTGTCCCCATCAAACACTCCCAGGACATGTACAGCACGGGGTTAGATACAGAGTAAAGCTCCCTCTACACTGTCCACATCAAACACTCCCAGGACAGGTACAGCACGGGGTTAGATACAGAGTGAAGCTCCCTCTACACTGTCCCCATCAAACACTCCCAGGACAGGTACAGCACGGGGTTAGATACAGAGTAAAGCTCCCTCTACACTGTCCCCATCAAACACTCCTAGGACAGGTACAGCACGGGGTTAGATACAGAGTAAAGCTCCCTCTACACTGTCCCCATCAAACACTCCCAGGACAGGTACAGCACGGGGTTAGATACAGAGTAAAGCTCCCTCTACACTGTCCCAATCAAACACTCCCAGGACAGGTACAGCACGGGGTTAGATACAGAGTAAAGCTCTCTCTACAACATGGCGTTCGATACATAATTATTTCAGCATAATTATTTACCCCCGTCACTCACTGTGGTGAACCATCGTTGGTTCCCACTAGATAGTACTGAGCCAGCGTCTGGCCAGTACTACAAGTATGTATATATGTTGCTGTTGGGGTTAGGGATGGGTTGTTCTACTTGTTGCTGTTGGGGTTAGGGTTGGGCTGTTACACCTTGTATTATAGTTATTGTGGTACATCCCAGTCGGGCTCCGCCTCCTGGGAGAGGTATAAAGGTCACTGCTCTGTCTGGGACCCCTCAGTCTGGGATCGTGTATATAATTAGTAGCTTCGTTGTAACAGCAAATAAAAGCCTTTATTTCCTGAGCATCTCAAGCCTCGTGTGTGATAACGCGCATCAATTTTGTTTGCTGTTAAGTCAACTCTCGTCAGAAGGAAAAGAAAACGATACAGAGAGTATGGAGCAGATATTGAAAACTGAACGTCTTACACTGGATCCACGTGCGGCGGGCGCCTCTAACACCTTCGACCACTGGTTGAAATGTTTTGACGACTACCTGGCAGCCTCCGCAGCGGTCACCACAGACGATGACAGACTCCGGGTCCTCCATGCGAGGGTAAGCGACACCGTCTACCTCGCGATCCGTGCGGCCACCGACTACACAAAGGCCCTCGAGCTTCTTAAGAAGCGTTACATTAAACCGCCCAACGAAATGCACGCTCGTTACCTCTTAGCCACTCGACGACGGCAGTCTGGCGAAACGACGGAAGAATACGCGAACGAGCTCCTACAGCGAGCCAGGGGCTGTAACTGCAAAGCAGTGTCGGCAGACCAGAACATGAACGACCTCGCTCGAGATGCGTTTGTGGCGGGAATCGGATCATCTTACATCCGACTCAGACTACTGGAGAAAGGTAATCTTGACCTTACCCAGGCAATAGAACTAGCGGATACGTTGGAGACGGCCTCCAAAAGCCTAGTATTGTACCCGGAGGACCACGTGGAGACAACGTGGCAGGAGCAGTCGCTGATCCCTCCTCATCCCTCGGGTTCGAAAAGCTGTGTGATGGCGTGCTCACACTCGGGCCTGACGACGGCAGCAGCTCCGGGCGGCCCGCGGTGTTACTTCTGTGGGGGAGCGAAGCATACTCAGCAACGGTGTCCCGCTAAAGCTGTGTTGTGCTCCGCCTGCGGTAAGAAGGGGCACTATTCGAAAGTGTGCCGATCTAAACCTGCTTCTCGGAACAGCAGTGCGGCCTGCGATTCCTCGGAGCCCGGTTCTTCGTCGTCGAAATCGTCAAGGGTTTCGTCCACGTGCGAAGCCAGGACGACGCCATTACGGTCGACAGAGTTGGAGATGTGTGACCACCAGGGGTCGCTGAGTTTGGCGCCATCACCCACGTGCGACCTATGGGAGCGGCCATGTTGGTCGGCACCGACCGCGAACGACCAGCAGGGGTCATCCTCGTCAATCTCAGCTGCCTGCAGTGGCACTCATGAACCAACGGTGGCGTCGGTCATCCTGGACCAGGCCAAGCCCCATAGACTTGACAAGTCTATGATGGACATTCAGGTAAACGACCACTTGATTTATTGTCTGTTTGACAGCGGGAGCACTGAGAGTTTTATCCACCCAGACGCTATGAAGCGGTGTGGACTCCGGATTCAACCTGTCAAACAGACAATTTCTATGGCATCAAGGTCCCGGTCTGTCACCGTGCTAGGGAGTTGCGTGGTAACTTTAACAGTGCAAGGCACGGTTTACGAGCGTTTCAAGCTCCTGGTGTTGCCACACCTTTGCGCGCCAATACTTCTCGGACTAAACTTCATGGTCCACTTGAGGAGTGTAACCCTACAGTACGGTGGGCCACTCCCTTCGCTTTCAGTGGGAGAACAGCAGCCTCCAAATTGCCCAACGCGCCCCGCCTGTAGCCCCTCGACGCTGAAGATCACCACACCCTCCCTGTTCCAGAATCTTGTGCCAGGCTGCAAGCCCATTGCGACTAAGAGTAGGCGTTACAGCGCTGAGGATCGGATCTTCATTCGATCTGAAGTTCAGCGGCTCCTCAAGGAAAGGATCATACAACCTAGAGCTAGTCCGTGGAGAGCGCAGGTCATGGTGGTCAAGAGTGGGAACAAACCCCGGATGGTCATTGACTACAGTCAGACCATTAATAGATATACGCAGCTGGATGCGTATCCCCTCCCCCGCATATCTGAAGTGGTCAATCAGATTGCGCAGTACCGGGTGTTCTCCACCATAGACCTCAAGTCTGCCTACCACCAACTCCCCATTCGCCCAGAGGACCGACAATACACGGCTTTTGAGGCGGATGGTCGCTTGTATCACTTTCTCAGGGTTCCCTTTGGTGTCACCAATGGGGTCTCGGTCTTCCAGCATGCTATGGACCGAATGGTGGACCAGAACGGGCTGCGGGCTACCTTCCCATACCTGGATAACGTCACCATCTGCGGCCATGACCAGCAGGACCACGACACAAATCTCCTGAATTTCCTACGCACTGCATCTCGCCTGAACCTGACCTACAACAGGGAGAAGTGTGTGTTTCGTACGCGCCGTTTAGCCATCCTAGGATACGTGGTGGAAAACGGGGTCATTGGCCCTGATCCAGACCGTATGCGTCCCCTCTTTGAACTTCCCCTGCCCACTAGTGCAAAAGCACTGAGAAGATGCTTCGGCTTCTTCTCTTATTATGCACAGTGGGTTCCCAATTACGCGGATAAAGCCCGTCCGCTCATTAAGTCCACGACTTTTCCCCTAATGCCAGAGGCCCGATTGGCCTTTAATAAACTAAAAGCCGACATCGCGAAAGCCACGATGCACGCTGTTGATGAGTCCATCCCCTTTCAGGTGGAGAGCGATGCATCTGATTTCGCCCTGGCCGCCACACTTAACCAGGCGGGCAGGCCCGTCGCATTTTTTTCCCGCACCCTCCAAGGCCCCGAAATTCGGCATTCAGTGGTGGAAAAGGAGGCCCAGGCCATTGTGGAGGCCGTCAGGCATTGGCGCCATTGCTTGGCAGGAAAACGGTTCACCCTGATCACGGACCAGCGGTCCGTGGCGTTCATGTTTAATAACACGCTGCGGGGCAAGATCAAGAACGACAAGATCTTGCGGTGGAGAATTGAACTCTCCACCTATAACTATGACATCATGTATCGTCCAGAGAAACTCAATGAGCCCTCGGATGCCCTCTCGCGTGGAACATGCGCCAGTATACAGGAGGACCGTTTGCAGGCTCTCCATAATGACCTATGCCATCCTGGGGTCACTCGGTTCTACCACTTTATAAAAGACCGCAATTTGCCCTACTCGGTGGAGGATGTCAGGTCCAGAACATGAAGCTGTCGGGTATGCGCGGAATGCAAACCGCACTTTTACCCACCTGACCGGGCACAATTAGTCAAGGCCACTCGTCCCTTCGAAAGACTGAGTGTCGACTTTAAGGGCCCCCTTCCCTCAACAGATCGGAATGTGTACTTCCTCAACATCATTGATGAGTTCTCGAGATTCCCTTTTGTTATTCCCTGCTCTGATACATCCGCTGTCACGGTTATCAAGGCATTCCGTGATCTTTTCACCCTGTTCGGGTACCCCTGCTACATTCACAGCGACAGGGGCTCGTCGTTCATGAGCGATGACTTGAGGCAATACCTGCTCTCATACGGGATTGCCTCTAGTAGAACCACGAGCTACAACCCTAGGGGTAACGGACAGGTGGAACGTGAGAATGCTCCAGTCTGGAAGGCTGTCTTACTGGCGTTGAAGTCAAAAAGCCTTCCAGTCTCCCGTTGGCAAGAGGTGCTCCCTGATGCGCTCCACTCCATACGCTCACTCCTGTGTACGGCAACCAACGCTACTCCCCATGAGAGACTGTTTACATTCCCTCGGAAGTCTTCCTCTGGGACCTCATTACCGTCTTGGTTGACGTACTCAGGACCTGTCCTCCTGCGGCGACATGTTAGGACCCGCAAGTCCGACCCGTTGGTCGAACAGGTCCATCTCCTCCACGCCAACCCTCAGTATGCCTATGTGGCATACCCTGACGGGCGAGAGGACACGGTCTCGATCCGAGACCTGGCGCCAGCAGGGGATGTAGCCACCCCTGTCGCTCCCATACCCCCTGTTACAAACCCCTTAACTCTTGTTTCCCCTCCGGACACGGCGCGGGCAGCATCGGGACCGTTACTTAACCCTTTTACTCCCGTGTACAGCTTGCCTGAGTCCAGAGGATGGTCGCCACTTCAGGGCGTGTCGGAACTCCATGGATTACCATCACCTCGGGGTCAACCAGCCCGTGAGACTGTGGAGGAACAGCTGGACGCTGTTTTGGGGAGAACGCCACCGCGAGTGCCTGCTCCGGTGTCATCGCCGCTATTGAGGAGGTCACAACGATGGTGCGGTCCCCCTGACCGTCTGAACTTATAGACTGATGACAAATTATTCTGTTTTTTTTGTACCCCGCCGGCCTTTGTCTTCAAAGGAGGGGTGAATGTGGTGAACCATCGTTGGTTCCCACTCGATAGTACTGAGCCAGGGTCTGGCCAGTACTACAAGTATGTATATATGTTGCTGTTGGGGTTAGGGATGGGTTGTTCTACTTGTTGCTGTTGGGGTTAGGATTGGGCTGTTACACCTGTATTATAGTTATTGTGGTACATCCCAGTCGGGCTCCGCCTCCTGGGAGAGGTATAAAGGTCCCTGCTCTGTCTGGGACCCCTCAGTCTGGGATCGTGTATATAATTGGTAGCTGCCTTGTTACAGCAAATAAAAGCCTTTATTTCCTGAGCATCTCAAGCCTCGTGTGTGATAACGCGGATCACTTATTAATAATTATTTACCCCCTCACTCACTCACCCCCAGTATCTTATTAATAATTATTTACCCCCTCACTCACTCACCCCCTGTATATTATTAATAATTATTTACCCCCTCACTCACTCACCCCCAGTATCTTATTAATAATTATTTACCCCCTCACTCACTCACCCCCAGTATATTATTAATAATTATTTACCCCCTCACTCACTCACCCCCAGTATATTATTAATAATTATTTACTCACTCACCCCCAGTATCTTATTAATAATTATTTACCCCCTCACTCACTCACCCCCTGTATATTATTAATAATTATTTACCCCCTCACTCACCCCCAGTATCTTATTAATAATTATTTACCCCCTCACTCACTCACCCCCAGTATATTATTAATAATTATTTACCCCCTCACTCACTCACCCCAGTATATTATTAATAATTATTTACCCCCTTACTCACTTACCCCCAGTATATTATTAATAATTATTTACCCCCTCACTCACACCCCCAGTATATTATTAATAATTATTTACCCCCTCACTCACTCACCCCCAGTATATTATTAATAATTATTTACCCCCTCACTCACTCACCCCCAGTATATTATTAATAATTATTTACCCCCTCACTCACCCCCCAGTATATTATTAATAATTATTTACCCCCTCACTCACTCACTCACCCCCCCAGTGTATTATTTATAATTATTTACCCCCTCACTCACCCCCCCAGTGTATTATTTATAATTATTTACCCCCTCACTCACCCCCCCAGTATGTTATTAATAATTATTTACCCCCTCACTCACTCACCCCCCCAGTATATTATTAATAATTATTTACCCCCCTCTCGCTCGCCCCCGTCCCCGCTGCTGCTCGCGATGTGAATAATTTCTCAGAGAGCTGTCAGTTTTGCATCACTCTGCACAACCTTTATTCAGCGAGATTACAGAACATAAATCAGTGTGAGGGCACCTCCAGCTGGGAGAAGCCTCAATGGTAAATCAGCCTGATTGATTATTTCTATGGTGATGTCTGCCCCCAGTGCCCTCTCAATCCCCCGTGGGCGAGGCGCTGGAAGATAATCAGCCTCCGTACACCTTGTGGACCAGCATCAGGATGCTCTTGCTCTTCGGGGAATATTGGCTCAGGACCTTCCCTTCCACCAGGGTCTGGTTGTTCAGGTAGAGCACCTTTTTGTCGGCAGGAACACCACTCCTCTCCGCCACCATGACTTGTAGCTCCCTGACGCTGGTCTCCTTGCTCACCTCCAGTTGCCAACTCCCTCCACCACAGCCCATCACCTGCAGGGATATTGGCTTTGAAACACTGGGCAATTCAGCCTGGAACCCCAGGTGGGGGGTGGAGAAGCTCTTGGCCCCTTGGTTGGCACACTGCCCGCTGGCCGGCGCATCAACCGTGACAGAACCCTGTGAGACACAAAGAAACCACAAGACCGTAAGCCATAGGAGCAGAAGCAGGCCATTCAGCCCATCGAGTCTTGTACACCACCCAGAGACTGATCTGATAATCCTGTACTCCAGACTCTGGCTTTATCCTCTCAATTCCCTTACTGATGAACAATCTTTCTTCGCCTGGAACGCCCCAGCCTCGGCAGCCCTCTGTGGGAAAGAATTCCACACATTCCCTCCCCTTGGAGAGAGGAAATTCCTCCCCATCTCCAACCCCCTCACTCTGAGATTATTCCCTCTGCTCCCAGACTCTCCCACAAAGGGGGACAACAACAGGTGGGATGTTCCAACCACATTCGCTCCAAGACCGGAATATTCTGCCCGAGGTCGATGCTCCTTTCTGTGTTTCTTCCCTGTCCGCTACCATTCCCGTGGACAGGACGGTGACATTCCAGCCAATATGTCTCAATAAGGTCGCCTTTTATCCTTCTAAACTCCAAGGAGGACAGACCCCAACCTACTCAACCTCTGACAAGAGGTTCCCTCCATACCCGGGAGTGACCCAGTGAACCTTCTCTGGACTGCCTCCAATGCCAGGATATCGTTCCTTCCATAAGGAGACCAAAACTGTTCACAGTGTTCCCAGGTGTAAATTAATCAAATAAATGACGGCAGCAGAAACCCCCCCCCCCCCACAACCGCCCACCATCCCGATCCCCAACATTTTGTGATTCTGAGCGCCTCGATTCAATCTCCCCCTGAACCGTGGGAGCTCCCGGGGGAGCGATCCCACTTTCTCTCTCGCTCTCTCAGCCTCGCTGCTCGCTCTGTCGGGACTGCAGATTGATTCGGGGCAGTGGGGGCGGGAGGAGGGACCTTCCCAGTGAGTGTTTAACTCACTCTCACATCCAGACGCCCCACTCCAGCCGCTCCCAGAGGATTCACAGCACAATAAGCTGATAAAAGGCAGCGTTGCAATCCCACTCTGCCCCCTCCCGCTCCCAATTCTGCCGTGTGACTCACAGACGGCTGGAGTTTCTCTCGGATAGGGTTTTGAACGCTCGTTGCCATCTCTCAGGTCGGTTTGGTCTGGGTGTGGAACGGGTCAATCTCGCTGCCTCTGTCTCCGTGCTGCCTCTGTTCAGGAGCGTTTCTGCTGAGCTATTTATGCAGTGCAGGGCAGCAGGGAGTTTCCAAAAACAGGTCCAAAAGTCAAACGGTTCATTCTGAAACTGAAAGCAGCCTCGACAGGTTTCCCCCAAGTATAATTGCTCCATCATTGGAGGGGGCCATGCCCTCAGCTGCCTGGGGGTCACCCTGCTCTCAGTCCCTGCACCTCCCCAGCCTCACTGTCCCAGGACGCTACTGGGACTTGATGGATTGAGTTATAAGGAGAGGCTGGATAGACTGGGACTTTTTTCTCTGGAGCGTAGGAGGCTGAGGGGTGATCTTATAGAGGTCTATAAAATAATGAGGGACGCAGATCAGCTAGATAGTCAATATCTTTTCCCAAAGGTAGGGGAGTCTAAAACTAGAGGGGATAGGTTTAAGGTGAGAGGGGAGAGATACAAAAGGGTCCAGAGGGGCAATTTTTTCACACAGAGGGTGGTGAGTGTCTGGGACAAGCTGCCAGAGGCAGTAGTAGAGGCGGGTACAATTTTGTCTTTTAAAAAGCATTTAGACAGTTACATGGGTACGATGGGTATAGAGGGATATGGGCCAAATGTGGGGAATTGGGATTAGTTTAGGGGTTAAATAAAAGGGGCGGCATGGACAAGTTGGGCCGAAGGGCCTGTTTCCATGCTGTAAACCTCGATGACTCTATGGGGGGAATTTTACCATTTTGAGTCTCAGGGCCCGATTTTAACCAAAACTTCGCACCCGTTTTCAGGTGCGAAATCGCAGTAAAGTTGGGCATTGGGCCTATACCGCGATCTGCACCCGATTCCGAGCAGATTGCGGCTTTACCGACACCCGATTCGGGCGCGGGTCCGGTGCGCGCCCGAATCGGGCGGCCTGACGATTTAAATGCATTTGCATACATTTAAATCGACTTAATGAACCGTGCGCCCAATTCTACCGCCAAATCCCACTTTACCGTCTTCTGGTCCGATCCGCGTCCGCGCTGTTACCGACCTGCAAAGTAAAAGTCTGAAGTCGCCGCTGCAGCTTCCGAAGAGCGGGGTCAGAGACTGCAACGGCTCCCTGACCCAGGTCATCCTCTGGGGGGGGCGGGAGGGGGGTGGGAGGAGGAGAGGGGGTGTGACCGATCATCCCCTTGGGGCGGGAGGGGAGGAGAGGGGGTGTGACCGATCATCCCCTTGGGGCGGGAGGGGAGGAGAGGGGGTGTGACCGATCATTCCCTTGGGGCGGGAGGGTGAGAGGAGAGGGGGTTGCGACATCTCATCCCCTTGGGGCGGGAGGGGGGTGGGAGGAGAGGGAGTGTGATGTCTCATCCCCTGGGGGTCAGGGGGGTCGGAGGAGAGGTGGGGTGACGACTCATCCTCTGGTCGGGGGGATTCCGCTGCCTGTCTGCGGCCGGACCCTCCCGGCACCATCACTGGTTCACTACCAGCCGCAGCATCTCTCCCGCTCTCTCACACATGCAGGGAAGAGTAATCTGGGGCGGGTAGTGAACCAGTGATGGTGCCAGGAGGGATCGGCCGCAGACACGCAGCGGAACCCCCCCGACCAGAGGATGAGGGGTCACACCCCCTCCCATCCCCAGGGGATGATATGTCACACCCCCTCCCCTCCCCCCGCCCCCCCACCCAGGGGATGAGACGTCACACCCCCTCCCCTCCCCCCGCCCCCCCACCCAGGGGATGAGATGTCAGACCCCCTCCCCTCCCCCCGCCCCCCCAGGGGATGAGACGTCACACGCCCACCTGGAAGAATTGTCCCCGTGGTGGAACTTGGTTGGAAATAAGATTCAAGGAGATTACTAAATCTGGGAAATCAACCATAGTGAAAAGAAGTTTGTATTGGCAACTCTTCTCCCACATTCCATGGCAGACGTGCCCCGATTGTGAATGTGATTTGCATGGGCAACATTGGCTGCAGCTAATCTGCCTCTGGAGCAGCCTTGGATCCTTTCTTTCATCTTGTTTTCATCTGAACATTGCACAGAATTAGAGGAATTCCCTTTGGAAGATAATGTCAAAATTATAATCGCAGGAACTAGAAACCTGACAGTCAAAAATTTGGGAAAATATTTCAAAATATGGATGGGGGATCCAGGTCACTAATTGCTCACTCGGAAACTGTCGTTTAATTACCTTTCCCATAGATAATTGGGCAGCACAAACCAGATGCTACATTATTTTCAGTTTGCAAGTTTCTCCCAAGTCCATCCTCCCCCCCCCAACCAGAGATCCATCTGAGCCCCCCCGCCCCCCCACTGCCCCCCACCCCCCGCCGCCCCCCCCCCCCCCCCCCTCTCCGGTGGACGCCAGCGGAAGGCCAGGAAGGTGCTGCAGGCTCTCAAAGGACTGCAGGTCGGAAGGATGGTGGAGGAAGACCAGCGATCGAGGTAGGTTGGGGGTGTACTCTGCCGAGGGGGGCCTGCCTCCCAGGGGGGTCCGATCCCGGGGGTGGGTCTGCCGGGGTGGTTAGCGGGGGGGGGTCCGCGAAGGATGGTCGAGGAGGATGGTGACTTCTCAAGGGCAGAGAGGGCTTCGGAGGTTCCCCTGCAGAATAGAAATCTGCTTCGGATTTTTATTTAGCAGGTCGCTTTGCTCCTACTCTGACCTTCCTGTTCTTGTCCTGCTCCAGTGTTCCAAGAAGTTCAATGCAAACTCAAGGAACATCATCTCAGTGCGCATTCGGATTGGGCCACGCGGTGGTAAAGTGGGATTTGGCGGTAGAATTGGGCACGCAGTTCATTAAGTCGATTTAAATGCATGTCCGAATCGGGTTGGTAAAGACGCGATCTGCTCGGAATCGGGCGCAGATCGCGGTATAGGCCCGACGTCCAACTTACCACGATTTCGCGCCCGAAAACGGACACAAAGTTTTGATAAAATCGAGCCCAACATCTCCTGGTGGGAAAGTCTCTCCATACCCGGATCAAGCTACTCTGGACTGCCTCCGATGCCGGTACATCTTTCCTACGTTGGTCTTTGTAAAGTTGTCCTTTAGGGAAGGAAATCTGCTGTCCTATCCCCGCTCCGGGCCTCCGCGTGACTCCAGAGACACAGCAAAGTGTCTGAGTGGGAAATGGCTGAGTGAGAGACTCACTTTAAGGACAGTAAACTCTGAGCCAGAGAGCGACAGCTCCCAGCAGCCAGTGAATCAGCCACACAGTGAGTCAACACAGACCCACCAGCCAAGTCACAACCCCAGGCCGAAATGGGACAGCGGCGACGCATTGGGAAAATCAGCAGAGCAACAGCAAGCAGCCAGCGACCGGCAAAGGGTGAGTTTGTTCCACTACAGATCGGGAGCGAAGGAGATACACCGGGGCTGGGGGACGGGGGGGAGGGGAGCGGTGCTCAGAGCACATTGCAGCACCCGCTCCCCTCCCCCCCGACCCCTCCCCCGCCACCCCCACCGGGGTCTCGGCACAGTGAGGCAGTGCCCACCTCAAACCGCCCACCTGGAACTCCCGGAGAGACTGGGACCTCTCCCGGGAACAGGGAGAGCGATCCCGGATCCCGGAGAGACTGGGATCTCTCCCGGGAACAGGGAGAGTGATCCCGGATCCTGGAGAGACTGGGACCTCTCCCGGAGACAGGACAGGTGATCCCGGATCCCGGAGAGACTGGGACCTCTCCCGGGAACAGGGGGAGCGATCCCGGATCCCGGAGAGACTGGGACCTCTCCCGGTGACAGGATGGGTGATCCCGGATCCCGGAGAGACTGGGACCTCTCCCGGGAACAGGGAGAGCGATCCCGGATCCCGGAGAGACTGGGACCTCTCCCGGTGACAGGACGGGTGATCCCGGATCCCGGAGAGACTGGGACCTCTCCCGGTGACAGGACGGGTGATCCCGGATCCCGGAGAGACTGGGACCTCTCCCCGTGACAGGGAGAGCGATCCTGGATCCCGGAGAGACTGGGACCTCTCCCGGTGACAGGACGGGTGATCCCGGATCCCGGAGAGACTGGGACCTCTCCCCGTGACAGGGAGAGTGACTCCGGATCCCGGAGAGACTGGGACCTCTCCCGGTGACAGGACAGGTGATCCTGGATCCAGGAGAGACTGGGACCTCTCCCGGTGACAGGACGTGTGATCCTGGATCCCGGAGAGACTGGGATCTCTCCCGGTGACAGGACGGGTGATCCCGGATCCCGGAGAGACTGGGACCTCTCCCGGGAACAGGGAGAGTGATCCCGGATCCTGGAGAGACTGGGACCTCTCCCGGGAACAGGGCGAGTGACTCCGGATCCTGGAGAGACTGGGACCTCTCCCGGTAACAGGGAGAGTGACTCGGGATCCCGGAGAGACTGGGACCTCTCCCAGTGACAGGACGGGTGATCCCAGATCCCGGAGAGACTGGGACCTCCCCCGGTGACAGGACAGGTGATCCCGGATCCAGGAGAGACTGGGACCTCTCCCGGTGATTTATGGTGAGGGGCTGGAGATTTCGAGGGGATTGAAGGAGGAACATTTTCACCCAGAGGGTGGTGGGAATCTGGAACTCGCTGCCTGAAAGGGTGGGAGAGGCGGAGGAAACTCTCACACCCGTGAGGAAGTGTTTAGATGAGCACTTCAAACGCTGTAGTGTACAAGGCTGCAAACCAAGTGCTGGGAAATGGGGCTATTAAAGATAGAACTTGGTGACTGGCAGGGGCAGGATGGGCTGAAGGGTCTAATTCCAGCCCCAAATACCTTCCAGCAAGACTGAGCCTCAACTCAGGGCAGCCAATCAGAACTCAGATTGGTCCATGAGTCATCAGTATCTGGGCAGAGTGGAGAATTTCAGGTTGTGAATTGGAGTGACCGTAAATCTTGGACTATAAGCTCCACTCGGGTTCATAAGAACATAAGAACTAGGAGCAGGAGTAGGCCATCTGGCCCCTCGAGCCTGCTCCGCCATTCAATAAGATCATGGCTGATCTTTTCATGGACTCAGCTCCACTTTCCCGCCCGCTCTCGAGGAAGGCTAAAATCAGTGGAACACATCTCTGCATATCACAGCGTTTAATTATAACTTTGACCATCGTGGAACCAATCCAGAGAGGTGGCACAGTCTCCCCCCCCACAAAGCATACTGTTCATAGAGAAGGAAAGGAGAGAGTGCAGAATGTAATGTTACAGTCATAGCTAGGGTGTAGAGAAAGATCAACTTAATGCAAGGTAGGTCCATTCAAAAGTCTGACAGCAGCAGGGAAGAAGCTGTTCTTGAGTCGGTCGGTACGTGACCTCAGACTTTTGTATCTTTTTCCCGACGGAAGAAGGTGGAAGAGAGAATGTCCGGGGTGTGTGGGGTCCTTGATTATGCTGGCTGCTTTTCCCCGAGGCAGCGGGAAGTGTAGACAGAGTCAATGGATGGGAGGCTGGTTTGCGTGATGGATTGGGCTACATTCACAACCTTTAGTAGCTCCTTGCGGTCTTGGGCAGAGCAGGAGCCCAGACCAAGCTGTGATACAACCAGAAAGAATGCTTTCTATGGTGCATCTGTAAAAGTTGATGAGTCGTAGCTGACATGCCAAATTTCCTTAGTCTTCTGAGAAAGTAGAGGTGTTGGTGGGGCTTTCTTAACTATAGTGTCGACATGGGTGTGGTGAACCATCGTTGGTTCCCACTAGATAGTACTGAGCCAGGGTCTGGCCAGTACTACAAGTATGTATATATGTTGCTGTTGGGGTTAGGGATGGGTTGTTCTACTTGTTGCTGTTGGGGTTAGGGTTGGGCTGTTACACCTTGTATTATAGTTATTGTGGTACATCCCAGTCGGGCTCCGCCTCCTGGGAGAGGTATAAAGGTCACTGCTCTGTCTGGGACTGCTCTGTCTGGGACCCCTCAGTCTGGGATCGTGTATATAATTAGTAGCTTCGTTGTAACAGCAAATAAAAGCCTTTATTTCCTGAGCATCTCAAGCCTCGTGTGTGATAACGCGCATCAATGGGGGGGGACCAGGACAGGTTGTTGGCGATCAGGACACCTAAAAACTTGAAGCTCTCGAACCTTTCTACTTCGTCCCCGTTGATGTAGACAGAGGCACACTCTTAACAGAAAGCTCTGGAAGGTTCGGCTCTTCCCCAGACGGTGTGGTTGGAATTTTACGAGCCACTCCTTCCCAGTGGGATGTTGCCAATGAATTTAACGAGCTCTCTGTGTGCACCTTTTGGAAGAAACAGCAGCCTCTGGGTGAGGCTGGAGCTTCCCGTGGATAAGAGCAGGACCTGCTGCTCCGTCACTTCCTGTCGACCCTCCTGAGCGACTGCAGTCGGAGCAGATTCTGCATGCTTTATTGGAGTCGGGACATCATCTCTCGCTCTCTCACCTCCTGAACCCCTTTTGATGTTCCCCTGGTTTGCTTCCCTCAGAGCGATGGGAGACACAAAGAAGGGTTTCACGGTTCTCCATCCTTGCGAATCCATGTTCGGTTCCGAAGGGTTCTCTGGGGTAAACAGTTCCACATTCAGCTTGCAACTCCCCCTGCCCACCTTCTGGTTTTCCTCCAGTTGGAGGGCAGATGTTTGAGGGCAAATCAACATCTGGCATGTGGGAGGCTTTCAAGTGTGAGTCGATAGGGATTCAGGACCGGCACATTCCTGTCAGGATGAAGGATAAGTATGGCAAGTTTTGGGAACCTTGGATGACAAGAGATATTGGGGTTCATGTCACACTATCTGTAACCCCCACGACTTGCCTGGACTTGCAAAATCTCACTAACTGTCCTGTCTGGAGACAATACACATCTCTTTAACCTGTGCTTAACCCTCTCTCCACTCACATTGTCTGTACCTTTAAGACTTGATTACCTGTAAAGACTCGCATTCCAAACATTATCTTGTAATTGAGTTTGTGTCTTTATATGCCCTGTTTGTGAACAGAACTCCCACTTACCTGAGGAAGGAGTAGCGCTCCGAAAACTCATGCTGTCAAATAAACCTGTTAGACTTTAACCTGGTGTTGTGAGACTTCTTACTGAACAGGGGAGGTCCCAGAGGATTGGGAGAATAGCCAATGTTGTTCCTTTGTTTAAGAAGGGGAGCAAGAATAATCCAGGTAATTACAGGCCGGTGAGCCTTACATCAGTGGTAGGGAAATTATTGGAGAGGATCCTTCGAGACAGGATTTATTCCCACTTGGAAATAAGTGGACGTATTAGTGAGAGGCAACATGGTTTTGTGAACGGGAGGTCGTGTCTCACGAACTCGATCGAGTTTTTTGAGGAAGTGATGAAAATGATTGATGAGGGTAGGGCAGTGGATGTTCTCCACATGGACTTCAGTAAGGCCTTTGACAAGGTCCCTCATGGCAGACTGGTGCAGAAGGTGAAGTCGCATGGGATCAGAGGTGAGCTGGCAGAGTGGATACAAAACTGGCTCGGTCAAAGAAGACAGAGGGTAGCAGTGGAAGGGTGCGTTTCTGAATGGAGGGCTGTGACAAGTGGTGTTCCTCAGGGATCAGTGCTGGGACCTTTGCTATTTGTAATATATATAAATGATTTGGAGGCACAGCACAGGGTTAGATACAGAGTAAAGCTCCCTCCACACTGTCCCCCGTGAAACACTCCCAGGACAGGTACAGCACGGGGATAGATACAGAGTAAAGCACCCTCTACACTGTCCCCCATCAAACACTCCCAGGACAGGTACAGCACGGGGATAGATACAGAGTAAATCTCCCTGTACACTGTCCCCATCAAACACTCCCAGGACAGGTACAGCACGGGGTTAGATACAGAGTAAAGATCCCTGTACACTGTCCCCATCAATCACTCCCAGGACAGGTACAGCACGGGGTTAGATGCAGAGTAAAGCTCCCTCTACCCTGTCCGCCATCAAACACTCCCAGGACAGGTACAGCACGGGGTTAGATGCAGAGTAAAGCCACCTCTGCACTGTCCCCATCATAGAACATAGAACATAGAACAGTACAGCAGAGAACAGGCCCTTCGGCCCACGATGTTGTGCCGAGCTTTATCTGAAACCAAGATCAAGCTATCCCACTCCCTATCATCCTGGTGTGCTCCATGTGCCTATCCAATAACCGCTTAAATGTTCCTAAAGTGTCTGACTCCACTATCACTGCAGGCAGTCCATTCCACACCCCAAACACTCTCTGCGTAAAGAACCTACCTCTGATATCCGTCCTGTATCTCCCACCACGAACCCTATAGTTATGCCCCCTTGTAATAGCTCCATCCACCGGAGGAAATAATCTTTGAACGTTCACTCTATCTATCCCCATCATCATTTTATAAACCTCTATTAAGTCTCCCTTCAGCCTCCTCCGCTCCAGTGAGAACAGCCCCAGAGTAAAGCTCCCTTGACACATTCCCCATCAAACACCCCCAAGACAGGTACAGCACAGGGTTAGATACAGTGTAAAGCTCCCTCTACACTGTCCCCTTCAAACACTCCCAGGACAGGTACAGCACGGGGTGAGATACAGAGTAAAGCTCCCTCTACACTGTCCCCATCAAACACTCCCAGGACAGGTACAGCACGGGGTTAGATACAGAGTAAAGCTCTCTCTACACTGTCCCCATCAAACACTCCCAGGACAGGTACAGCACAGTGTTAGATACAGAGTAAAGCTCCCTCTACACTGTCCCCATCAAACACTCCCAGGACAGGTACAATACGGGGTTAGATACAGAGTAAAGCTCTCTCTACACTGTCCCCATCAAACACTCCCAGGACAGGTACAGCACGGGGTTAGATACTGAGTAAAGCTCCCCGTACACTGTCCCCCATCAAACACTCCCAGGACAGGTACAGCACGGGGTTAGATACAGAGTAAAGCTCCCTCTACACTGTCCCCCATCAAACACCCCCAGGACAGGTACAGCACGGGGTTAGATACAGAGTAAAGCTCCCTCTACACTGTCCCCATCAAACACTCCCAGGACAGGTACAATACGGGGTTAGATACAGAGTAAAGCTCCCTCTACACTGTCCCCATCAAACACTCCCAGGACATGTATGGCACACGGTTAGATACAGTCCAGCCAATCAGTGTTTAGCCAAAGTGTTGCGCGATTAAATCACTCGTGAGGCTAGATTGTACCCGGGAAATAAAGGCTTTTATTACTGACAAGAATGGAGCAGACTATATACAATACAATCCCAGACTAAAGGGTCACCAGGCAGTGCAGTGACCTTTATACTTCCCCAGGTAGGCGGAGCCAACTGGGGTGTACCACAGAACAATATCAAGAGGTAGAACAGCCCAACCCTAACCCCAACAGTAACTACAGTAACATATTTACAAACACCCATAGTGCTGACCATCCATGGCTCAGCACTCATAGTGGTAACCAACTATGGTTCACCACACAAAGATACAGACCCATCGGTATCCAGGCAGAGTGAGAAGGTTCAGGTTTCATCCAGAAACGAAAGCAAAAAATCCTCAAGCACAATAAACACACACAGGACAGGGACTGCACGGGGTTAGATACAGAGTAAAGCTCCCTGTACACTGTCCCCCATCAAACACTCCCAGGACAGGTACAGCACGGGGTTAGATACAGAGTAAAGCTCCCTCTACACTGTCCCCCATCAGACACTCCCAGGACAGGTACAGCACGGGGTTAGATACAGAGTAAAGCTCCCTTTACACTGTCCCCCATCAAACACTCCCAGGACAGGTACAGCACGGGGTTAGGTACAGAGTAAAGCTCCCTCCACACTGTCCCCCATCAAACACTCCCAGGACAGGGACAGCACGGGGTTAGATACAGAGTAAAGCTCCCTGTACACTGTCCCCATCAAACACTCCCAGGACAGGTACAGCACGGGGTTAGACACAGAGTAACGTTCCCTCTACACCGTCCCCCATCAAACACTCCCAGGACAGGTACAGCACGGGGATAGATACAGAGTAAAGCTCCCTCTACACTGTCCCCCATCAAACACTCCCAGGACAGGTACAGCACGGGGATAGATACAGAGTAAATCTCCCTGTACACTGTCCCCATCAAACACTCCCAGGACAGGTACAGCACGGGGTTAGATACAGAGTAAAGATCCCTGTACACTGTCCCCATCAATCACTCCCAGGACAGGTACAGCACGGGGTTAGATGCAGAGTAAAGCTCCCTCTACACTGTCCCTATCAAACACTCCCAGGACAGGTACAGCACGGGGTTAGATACAGAGTAAAGCCACCTCTGCACTGTCCCCATCATAGAAAATAGAACATAGAACAGTACAGCACAGAACAGGCCCTTCGGCCCACGATGTTGTGCCGAGCTTTATCTGAAACCAAGATCAAGCTATCCCACTCCCTATCATCCTGGTGTGCTCCATGTGCCTATCCAATAACCGCTTAAATGTTCCTAAAGTGTCTGACTCCACTATCACTGCAGGCAGTCCATTCCACACCCCAAACACTCTCTGCGTAAAGAACCTACCTCTGATATTCCTCCTGTATCTCCCACCACGAACCCTATAGTTATGCCCCCTTGTAATAGCTCCATCCACCCGAGGAAATAATCTTTGAACGTTCACTCTATCTATCCCCTTCATCATTTTATAAACCTCTATTAAGTCTCCCCTCAGCCTCCTCCGCTCCAGTGAGAACAGCCCAAGAGTAAAGCTCCCTTGACACATTCCCCATCAAACACCCCCAAGACAGGTACAGCACAGTGTTAGATACAGTGTAAAGCTCCCTCTACACTGTCCCCCATCAAACACTCCCAGGACAGGTACAGCACGGGGTTAGATACAGAGTAAAGCTCCCTCTACACTGTCCCCCATCAAACACTCCCAGGACAGGTACAGCACGGGGTTAGATACAGAGTAAAGCTCCCTCTACACTGTCCCCTTCAAACACTCACAGGACAGGTACAGCACGGGGCTAGATACAGAGTAAAGCTCCCTCTACACTGTCCCCATCAAACACTCCCAGGACAGGTACAGCACGGGGTTAGATACAGAGTAAAGCTCTCTCTACACTGTCCCCATCAAACACTCCCAGGACAGGTACAGCACAGGGTAAGATACAGAGTAAAGCTCCCTCTACACTGTCCCCATCAAACACTTCCAGGACAGGTACAATACGGGGTTAGATACAGAGTAAAGCTCTCTCTACACTGTCCCCATCAAACACTCCCAGGACAGGTACAGCACGGGGTAAGATACTGAGTAAAGCTCCCCCTACACTGTCCCCCATCAAACACCCCCAGGACAGGTACAGAACCGGGTTAGATACAGAGTTAAGCGTCCTCTACACTGTCCCCCATCAAACACTCCCAGGACAAATACAGCACGGGACATAGATCCAGAGGAAAGCTCCCTCTACACTGTCCCCATCAAACACTCCCAGGACATGTACAGCAGGGGGTTAGATGCAGAGGAAAGCTCCCTGTTCGCTGTCCCCATCAAACACTCCCAGAACAGGTACAGCACCGGGTTAGATACAGAGTTAAGCGTCCTCTACACTGTCCCCCATCAAACACTCCCAGGACAGGTACAGCACACTGTTCGATACAGAGTAAAGCTCCATCTCTACTGTCCCCAGCAAAAGCGCCCAGGACAGGTACAACACGGGGTTAGACAAAGAGAAAATCTCCCCCTACACTGTCCCCTATCAACTCTCCCAGGACATGTACGGCATGGAGTTAGATACAGAGTAAAGCTCCCTCTACACATTCCCCATCAAACACCCCCAAGACAGGTACAGCACAGTGTTCGATACAGAGTGAAGCTCACTCGACACTGTCCTCATCAAACACTCCCAGGACAGGTACAGCACGGGGTTAGATACAGAGTAAAGCTCCCTCTACACTGTCCCCATCAAACACTCCCAGGACAGGTACAGCACGAGGTTAGATCCAGAGTAAAGCCACCTCTACACTGTCCGCCATCAAACACTCCCAGGACAGGTACAGCACGGGGTTAGATACAGAGTAAAGCTCCCTCTACACTGTCCCCCATCAAACACTCCCAGGACAGGTACAGCACGGGGTTAGATACAGAGTAAAGCTCCCTCTGCACTGTCCCCATCAAACACTCCAGGACAAGTACAGGACAGGGTTATATTCAGAGTAAAGCTCCCTCTACACTGTCCCCATCAAACAATCCCAGGACAGGTACAGCACGGGGTTGGATACAGAGGAAAGCTCCCTCTACACTGTCCCCATCAAACCCTCCCAGGACAGGTACAGCACGGGGTTAGATACATAGTAAAGGTCCCTCTACACTGTCCCCATCAAACACTCCCAGGACAGGTACAGCACGGGGTTAGATACAGAGTAAAGCTCCCTCTACACTGTCCCCATCAAACACTCCCAGGACATGTATGGCACACGGTTAGATACAGTCCAGCCAATCAGTGTTTAGCCAAAGTGTTGCGCGATTAAATCATTCGTGAGGCTAGATTGTACCCGGGAAATAAAGGCTTTTATTACTGACAAGAATGGAGCAGACTATATACAATACAATCCCAGACTAAAGGGTCACCAGGCAGTGCAGTGACCTTTATACTCCTACAGGTAGGCGGAGCCAACTGGAGTGTACCGCAGAACAATATCAAGAGGTCGAACAGCCCAACCCTAACCCCAACAGTAACTACAGTAACATATTTACAAACCCCCATAGTGCTGACCATCCATGGCTCAGCACTCATAGTGGTAACCAACTATGGTTCACAACACAAAGGTACAGACCCATCAGTATCCAGGCAGAGTGAGAAGGTTCAGGTTTCATCCAGAAACGAAAGCAAAAAATCCTCAAGCCCAATAAACACACACAGGACAGGGACTGCACGGGGTTAGATACAGAGTAAAGCTCCCTGTACACTGTCCGCATCAAACACTCCCAGGACAGGTACAGCACGGGGTGAGATACAGAGTAAAGCTCCCTCCACACTGTCCCCATCAAACACTCCCAGGACAGGTACAGCACGGGGTGAGATACAGAGTAAAGCTCCCTCTACACTGTCCCCATCAAACACTCCCAGGACAGGTACAGCACGGGGTTAGATACAGAGTAAAGCTCCCTCTACACTGTCCCCATCAAACACTCCCAGGACAGGGACAGCACGGGGTTAGATACAGAGTAAAGCTCCCTCTACACTGTCCCCCATCAAACACTCACAGGACAGGTAGAGCACGGGGTTAGATTCAGAGTAACGTTCCCTCTACACTGTCCCCCGTCAAACACTCCCAGGACAGGTACAGCACGGGGATAGATACAGAGTAAAGCTCCCTCTACACTGTCCCCATCAAACACTCCCAGGACAGGTACAGCACGGGGTTAGATACAGAGTAAAGCTCCCTCTACACTGTCCCCATCAAACACTCCCAGGACAGGTACAGCACGGGGTTAGATACAGAGTAAAGCTCCCTCTACACTGTCTCCCATGAAACATTCCCAGGACAGGTACAGCACAGTGCTCGATGCAGAGTAAAGCTCCATCTCTACTGTCCCCAGCAAAAGCGCCCAGGACAGGTACAACACGGGGTTAGATACAGAGAAAATCTCCCTCTACACTGTCCCCTATCAACTCTCCCAGGACATGTACGGCATGGAGTTGGATACAGAGTAAAGCTCCCTCGACACATTCCCCATCAAACACCCCCAAGACAGGTACAGCACAGTGTTAGATACAGCGTAAAGCTCACTCGACACTGTCCTCATCCAACACTGCAAGGACAGGTACAGCACGGGGTTAGATACAGAGTAAAGCTCACTCGACACTGTCCCCATCAAACACTCCCAGGATAGGTACAGCACGGGGTTAGATACAGAGTAAAGCTCCCTCTACACTGTCCCCATCAAACACTCCCAGGACAGGTACAGCACGGGGTTAGATACAGAGTAAAGCTCCCTCGACACTGTCCCCATCAAACACTCCCAGGCCATGTCTGGCACACGGTTAGATACAGTCCAGCCAATCAGAGTTTAGCCAAAGGTACAGACACATCAGTATCCAGGCAGAGTGAGAAGATTCAGGTTTCATCTCAAAACGAAAGCAAAAAATCCTCAAGCACAATAAACACACACAGCACAGAGACTGCACAGGGTTAGATACAGAGTAAAGCTCCCTGTACACTGTCCCCATCAAACACTCCCAGACAGGTACAGCACAGGGTTAGATACAGAGTAAAGCTCCCTGTACACTGTCCTCATCAAACACTCCCAGGACAGGTACAGCACAGGGTTAGATACAGAGTAAAGCTCCCTCTACACTGTCCCCATCAAACACTCCCAGGACAGGTACAGCACGGGGTTAGATACAGAGTAAAGCTCCCTCTCCACTGTCCCCATCAAACACTCCCAGGACAGGTACAGCACGGGGTTAGATACAGAGTAAAGCTCCCTCTGCACTGTCCCCATCAAACACTCCCAGGACAGATACAGCACGGGGTTAGATACAGAGTAAAGCTCCCTCTACACTGTCCCCATCAAACACTCCCAGGACATGTATGGCACACGGTTAGATACAGTCCAGCCAATCAGTGTTTAGCCAAAGTGTTGCGCGATTAAATCACTCGTGAGGCTAGATTGTACCCGGGAAATAAAGGCTTTTATTACTGACAAGAATGGAGCAGACTATATACAATACAATCCCAGACTAAAGGGTCACCAGGCAGTGCAGTGACCTTTATACTCCTACAGGAAGGCGGAGCCAACTGGAGTGTACCACAGAACAATATCAAGAGGTAGAACAGCCCAACCCTAACCCCAACAGTAACTACAGTAACATATTTACAAACCCCCATAGTGCTGACCATCCATGGCTCAGCACTCATAGTGGTAACCAACTATGGTTCACCGCACAAAGATACAGACCCATCGGTATCCAGGCAGAGTGAGAAGGTTCAGGTTTCATCCAGAAACGAAAGCAAAAAATCCTCAAGCCCAATAAACACACACAGGACAGGGACTGCACGGGGTTAGATACAGAGTAAAGCTCCCTGTACACTGTCCCCATCAAACACTCCCAGGACAGGTACAGCACGGGGTGAGATACAGAGTAAAGCTCCCTCTACACTGTCCCCCATCTAACACTCCCAGGACATGTACAGCACGGGGTGAGATACAGAGTAAAGCTCCCTGTACACTGTCCCCCATCAAACACTCCCAGGACAGGGACTGCACGGGGTTAGATACAGAATAAAGCTCCCTGTACACTGTCCCCCATCAAACACTCCCAGGACAGGTACAGCACGGGGTGAGATACAGAGTAAAGCTCCCTCCACACTGTCCCCATCACACACTCCCAGGACAGGTACAGCACGGGGTTAGATACAGAGTAAAGCTCCCTCAACGCTGTCCCCCGTCAAACACTCCCAGGACAGGTACAGCACGGGGATAGATACAGAGTAAAGCTCCGTCTACACTGTCCCCATCAAACACTCCCAGGACAGGTACAGCACGGGGTTAGATACAGAGAAAATCTCCCTCGACACTGTCCCCTATCAACTCTCCCAGGACATGTACGGCATGGAGTTAGATACAGAGTAAAGCTCCCTCTACACATTCCCCATCAAACACCCCCAAGACAGGTACAGCACAGTGTTAGATACAGAGTAAAGCTCACTCGACACTGTCCTCATCAAACACTCCCAGGACAGGTACAGCACGGGGTTAGATACAGAGTAAAGCTCCCTCTACACTGTCCCCCATCAAACACTCCCAGGACAGGTACAGCACGGGGTTAGATACAGAGTAAAGCTCCCTCTACACTGTCCCCCATCAAACACTCCCAGGACAGGTACAGCACAGGGTTAGATACAGAGTAAAGCTCCCTCTACACTGTCCCCCATCAAACACTCCCAGGACAGGTACAGCACGGGGTTAGATACAGAGTAAAGCTCCCTCTACACTGTCCCCCATCAAACACTCCCAGGCCATGTCTGGCACACGGTTAGATACAGTCCAGCCAATCAGAGTTTAGCCAAAGGTACAGACAAATCAGTATCCAGGCAGAGTGAGAAGATTCAGGTTTCATCTCAAAACGAAAGCAAAAAATCCTCAAGCACAATAAACACACACAGCACAGAGACTACACAGGGTAAGATACAGAGTAAAGCTCCCTGTACACTGTCCTCATCAAACACCCCCAGGACAGGTACAGCACGGGGTCAGATACAGAGTAAAGCTCCCTGTACACTGTCCTCATCAAACACTCCCAGACAGTTACAGCACGGGGTTAGATACAGAGTAAAGCTCCCTCTGCACTGTCCCCCATCAAACACTCCCAGGACAGTTACAGCACAGGGTTAGATACAGAGTAAAGCTCCCTGTACACTGTCCCCATCAAACACTCCCAGGACAGGTACAGCACGGGGTTAGATACAGAGTAAAGCTCCCTCTACACTGTCCCCATCAAACACTCCCAGGACAGGTACAGCACGGGGTTAGATACAGAGTAAAGCTCCCTCTACACTGTCCCCATCAAACACTCCCAGGACAGGTACAGCACGGGTTAGATACAGAGTAAAGCTCCCTCTACACTGTCCCCCATCAAACACTCCCAGTACAGGGACTGCACAGGGCTAGATACAGAGTAAAGCTCCCTGTACACTGTCCCCATCAAACACTCCCAGGACAGGTACAGCACGGGGTTAGATCCAGAGTAAAGCTCCCTCTACACTGTCCCCATCAAACACTCCCAGGACAGGTACAGCACGGCGTTAGATACATAGTAAAGCTCCCTCTGCACTGTCCCCATCAAACACAACCAGGACAGGTACAGCACGGGGTTGGATACAGAGGAAAGCTCCCTCTACACTGTCCCCATCAAACACTCCCAGGACAGGTACAGCACGGGGTTAGATACATAGTAAAGCTCCCTCTGCACTGTCCCCATCAAACACTCCCAGGACAGGTACAGCACGGGGTTAGATACAGTGTAAAGCTCCCTCTACACTGTCCCCATCAAACACTCCCAGGACATGTATGGCACACGGTTAGATACAGTCCAGCCAATCAGTGTTTAGCCAAAGTGTTGCGCGATTAAATCACTCGTGAGGCTAGATTGTACCCGGGAAATAAAGGCTTTTATTACTGACAAGAATGGAGCAGACTATATACAATACAATCCCAGACTAAAGGGTCACCAGGCAGTGCAGTGACCTTTATACTCCTACAGGTAGGCGGAGCCAACTGGGGTGTACCACAGAACAATATCAAGAGGTAGAACAGCCCAACCCTAACCCCAACAGTAACTACAGTAACATATTTACAAACCTCCATAGTGCTGACCATCCATGGCTCAGCACTCATAGTGGTAACCAACTATGGTTCACCACACAAAGATACAGACCCATCAGTATCCAGGCAGAGTGAGAAGGTTCAGGTTTCATCCAGAAACGAAAGCAAAAAATCCTCAAGCCCAATAAACACACACAGGACAGGGACTGCACGGGGTTAGATACAGAGTAAAGCTCCCTGTACACTGTCCCCATCAATCACTCCCAGGACAGGTACAGCACGGGGTTAGATACAGAGTAAAGCTCCCTCTACACTGTCCCCATCAAACACTCTCAGGACAGGTACAGCACGGGGTTTGATACAGAGTAAAGCTCCCTGTACACTGTCCCCCATCAAACACTCCCAGGACAGGTACAGCACGGGGTTAGATACAGAGTAAAGCTCCCTCTCCACTGGCCCCATCAAACATTCCCAGGACAGGTACAGCACGGGGTTAGATACAGAGTAAAGCTCCCTCTACACTGTCCCCATCAAACACTCCCAGGACAGGTACAGCACGGGGTTAGATACAGAGTAACGTTCCCTCTACACTGTCCCCATCAAACACTCCCAGGACAGGTACAGCACGGGGATAGATACAGAGTAAAGCTCCCTCTACACTGTCCCCATCAAACACTCCCAGGACAGGGACAGCACGGGGTTAGATACAGAGTAAAGCTCCCTCTACACTGTCCCCATCAAACACTCCCAGGACAGGTACAGCACGGGGTTAGATACAGAGTAAAGCTCCCTCTACACTGTCCCCATCAAACACTCCCAGGACAGGTACAGCACGGGGTTAGATACAGAGTAACGTTCCCTCTACACTGTCCCCATCAAACACTCCCAGGACAGGTACAGCACGGGGTTAGATACAGAGTAAAGCTCCCTCTACACTGTCCCCCATCAAACACTCCCAGGACAGGTACAGCACGGGGTTAGATACAGAGTAAAGCTCCCTCTACACTGTCCCCATCAAACACTCCCAGGACAGGTACAGCACGGGGTTAGATACAGAGTAAAGCTCCCTCTGCACTGTCCCCCATCAAACACTCCCAGGACAGGTACAGCACGGGGTTAGATACAGAGTAAAGCTCCCTCTACACTGTCCCCATCAAACACTCCCAGGACAGGTACAGCACGGGGTTAGATACAGAGTAAAGCTCCCTCTACACTGTCCCCCATCAAACACTCCCAGGCCATGTCTGGCACACGGTTAGATACAGTCCAGCCAATCAGAGTTTAGCCAAAGGTACAGACACATCAGTATCCAGGCAGACTGAGAAGATTCAGGTTTCATCTCAAAACGAAAGCAAAAAATCCTCAAGCACAATAAACACACACAGCACAGGGACTGCACAGGGTTAGATACAGAGTAAAGCTCCCTGTACACTGTCCTCATCAAACACTCCCAGGACAGGTACAGCACGGGGTTAGATACAGAGTAAAGCTCCCTCTACACTGTCGCCATCAAACACTCCCAGGACAGGTACAACACGGGGTTAGATACAGAGTAAAGCTCCCTCTACACTGTCCTCATCAAACACTCCCAGGACAGGTACAGCACGGGGTTTGATACAGAGTAAAGCTCCCTGTACACTGTCCCCCATCAAACACTCCCAGGACAGGTACAGCACGGGGTTAGATACAGAGTAAAGCTCCCTCTACACTGGCCCCATCAAACACTCCCAGGACAGGTACAGCACGGGGTTAGATACAGAGTAACGTTCCCTCTACACTGTCCCCATCAAACACTCCCAGGACAGGTACAGCACGGGGATAGATACAGAGTAAAGCTCCCTCTACACTGTCCCCATCAAACACTCCCAGGACAGGGACAGCACGGGGTTAGATACAGAGTAAAGCTCCCTCTACACTGTCCCCATCAAACACTCCCAGGACAGGGACAGCACGGGGTTAGATACAGAGTAAAGCTCCCTCTGCACTGTCCCCATCAAACACTCCCAGGACAGGTACAGCACGGGGTTCGATACAGAGTAAAGCTCCCTCGACACTGTCCCCATCAAACACTCCCAGGACAGGTACAGCACGGGGTCAGATACAGAGTAAAGCTCCCTCGACACTGTCCCCATCAAACACTCCCAGGACAGGGACAGCACGGGGTTAGATACAGAGTAAAGCTCCCTCTGCACTGTCCCCATCAAACACTCCCAGGACAGGTACAGCACGGGGTTAGATACAGAGTAAAGCTCCCTCTACACTGTCCCCATCAAACACTCCCAGGACAGGTACAGCACGGGGTTAGATACAGAGTAAAGCTCCCTGTACACTGTCCCCCATCAAACACTCCCAGGACAGGGACTGCACGGGGTTAGATACAGAATAAAGCTCCCTCTACACTGTCCCCCATCAAACACTCCCAGGACAGGTACAGCACGGGGTTAGATACAGAGTAAAGCTCCCTCAACGCTGTCCCTCGTCAAACACTCCGAGGACAGGTACAGCACGGGGATAGATACAGAGTAAAGCTCCGTCTACACTGTCCCCATCAAACACTCCCAGGACAGGTACAGCACGGGGTTAGATACAGAGAAAATCTCCCTCTACACTGTCCCCTATCAACTCTCCCAGGACATGTACGGCATGGAGTTAGATACAGAGTAAAGCTCCCTCTACACATTCCCCATCAAACACCCCCAAGACAGGTACAGCACAGTGTTAGATACAGAGTAAAGCTCACTCGACACTGTCCTCATCAAACACTCCCAGGACAGGTACAGCACGGGGTTAGATACAGAGTAAAGCTCCCTCTACACTGTCCCCCATCAAACACTCCCAGGACAGGTACAGCACGGGGTTAGATACAGAGTAAAGCTCCCTCTCCACTGTCCCCCATCAAACACTCCCAGGACAGGTACAGCACAGGGTTAGATACAGAGTAAAGCTCCCTCTACACTGTCCCCCATCAAACACTCCCAGGACAGGTACAGCACGGGGTTAGATACAGAGTAAAGCTCACTCGACACTGTCCCCATCAAACACTCCCAGGACAGGTACAGCACGGGGTTAGATACAGAGTAACGTTCCCTCTACACTGTCCCCATCAAACACTCCCAGGACAGGTACAGCACGGGGATAGATACAGAGTAAAGCTCCCTCTACACTGTCCCCATCAAACACTCCCAGGACAGGTACAGCACGGGGTTAGATACAGAGTAAAGCTCCCTGTACACTGTCCTCATCAAACACTCCCAGACAGGTACAGCACGGGGTTAGATACAGAGTAAAGCTCCCTCTCCACTGTCCCCATCAAACACTCCGAGGACAGGTACAGCACGGGGTTAGATACAGCGTAAAGCTCCCTCTGCACTGTCCCCATCAAACACTCCCAGGACAGATGCAGCACGGGGTTAGATACAGAGTAAAGCTCCCTCTACACTGTCCCCATCAAACACTCCCAGGACAGGGACAGCACGGGGTTAGATACAGAGTAAAGCTCCCTGTACACTGTCCCCCATCAAACACTCCCAGGACAGGGACTGCACGGGGTTAGATACAGAATAAAGCTCCCTCTACACTGTCCCCCATCAAACACTCCCAGGACAGGTACAGCACGGGGTGAGATACAGAGTAAAGCTCCCTCCACACTGTCCCCATCACACACTCCCAGGACAGGTACAGCACGGGGTTAGATACAGAGTAAAGCTCCCTCAACGCTGTCCCTCGTCAAACACTCCCAGGACAGGTACAGCACGGGGATAGATACAGAGTAAAGCTCCGTCTACACTGTCCCCATCAAACACTCCCAGGACAGGTACAGCACGGGGTTAGATACAGAGAAAATCTCCCTCTACACTGTCCCCTATCAACTCTCCCAGGACATGTACGGCATGGAGTTAGATACAGAGTAAAGCTCCCTCTACACATTCCCCATCAAACACCCCCAAGACAGGTACAGCACAGTGTTAGATACAGAGTAAAGCTCACTCGACACTGTCCTCATCAAACACTCCCAGGACAGGTACAGCACGGGGTTAGATACAGAGTAAAGCTCCCTCTACACTGTCCCCCATCAAACACTCCCAGGACAGGTACAGCACGGGGTTAGATACAGAGTAAAGCTCCCTCTACACTGTCCCCCATCAAACACTCCCAGGACAGGTACAGCACAGGGTTAGATACAGAGTAAAGCTCCCTCTACACTGTCCCCCATCAAACACTCCCAGGACAGGTACAGCACGGGGTTAGATACAGAGTAAAGCTCCCTCTACACTGTCCCCCATGAAACACTCCCAGGCCATGTCTGGCACACGGTTAGATACAGTCCAGCCAGTCAGAGTTTAGCCAAAGGTACAGACACATCAGAATCCAGGCAGACTGAGAAGATTCAGGTTTCATCTCGAAACGAAAGCAAAAAATCCTCAAGCACAAGAAACACACACAGCACAGAGACTGCACAGTGTTAGATACAGAGTTAAGCTCCCTGTACACTGTCCTCATCAAACACTCCCAGGACAGGTACTGCACAGGGTTAGATACAGAGTAAAGCTCCCTGTACACTGTCCCCATCAAACACTCCCAGGACAGGTACAGCACGGGGTTAGATACAGAGTAAAGCTCCCTGTACACTGTCCTCATCAAACACCCCCAGGACAGGTACAGCACGGGGTTAGATACAGTGTAAAGCTCCCTGTACACTGTCCTCATCAAACACTCCCAGACAGGTACAGCACGGGGTTGGATTCAGAGGAAAGCTCCCTCTACACTGTCCCCATCAAACACTCCCAGGACAGGTACAGCACGGGGTTAGATACATAGTAAAGCTCCCTCTGCACTGTCCCCATCAAACACTCCCAGGACAGGTACAGCACGGGGTTAGATACAGTGTAAAGCTCCCTCTACACTGTCCCCATCAAACACTCCCAGGACATGTATGGCACACGGTTAGATACAGTCCAGCCAATCAGTGTTTAGCCAAAGAGTTGCGCGATTAAATCATTCGTGAGGCTAGATTGTACCCGGGAAATAAAGGCTTTTATTACTGACAAGAATGGAGCAGACTATATACAATACAATCCCAGACTAAAGGGTCACCAGGCAGTGCAGTGACCTTTATACTCCTACAGGTAGGCGGAGCCAACTGGGGTGTACCACAGAACAATATCAAGAGGTAGAACAGCCCAACCCTAACCCCAACAGTAACTACAGTAACATATTTACAAACCTCCATAGTGCTGACCATCCATGGCTCAGCACTCATAGTGGTAACCAACGATGGTTCACCACAAAAAGATACAGACCCATCAGTATCCAGGCAGAGTGAGAAGGTTCAGGTTTCATCCAGAAACGAAAGCAAAAAATCCTCAAGCCCAATAAACACACACAGGACAGGGACTGCACGGGGTTAGATACAGAGTAAAGCTCCCTGTACACTGTCCCCATCAATCACTCCCAGGACTGGTACAGCACGGGGTTAGATGCAGAGTAAAGCTCCCTCTACACTGTCCCCATCAAACACTCTCAGTACAGGTACAGCACGGGGTTAGATACAGAGTAAAGCTCCCTCTACACTGTCCCCATCAAACACTCCCAGGACAGGTCCAGCACGGGGTTAGATACAGAGTAAAGCTCCCTCTACACTGTCCCCATCAATCACTCCCAGGACAGGTACAGCACGGGGTTAGATACAGAGGAAAGCTCCCTCTACACTGTCCCCATCAAACACTCCCAGGACAGGTACAGCACGGGGTTAGATACAGAGTAAAGCTCCCTGTACACTGTCCCCATCAATCACTCCCAGGACAGGTACAGCACGGGGTTAGATACAGAGTAAAGCTCCCTGTACACTGTCCCCATCAAACACTCCCAGGACATTTACAGCACGGGGATAGATACAGAGTAAAGCTCCCTCTACACTGTCCCCATCAAACACTCCCAGGACAGGTACAGCACGGGGTTAGATACAGAGTAACGTTCCCTCTACACTGTCCCCATCAAACACTCCCAGGACAGGTACAGCACGGGGATAGATACAGAGTAAAGCTCCCTCTACACTGTCCCCATCAAACACTCCCAGGACAGTTACAGCACGGGGATAGATACAGAGTAAAGCTCCCTCTACACTGGCCCCATCAAACACTCCCAGGACAGGTACAGCACGGGGTTAGATACAGAGTAAAGCTCCCTCTACACTGTCCCCATCAATCACTCCCAGGACAGGTACCGCACGGAGTTAGATACAGAGTAAAGCTCCCTCTACCCTGTCCCCATCAAACACTCCCGGGACAGGTACAGCACGGGGTTAGATACAGAGTAAAGCTCCCTCTACACTGTCCCCATCAAACACTCCCAGGACAGGTACAGCACAGTGCTCGATACAGAGTAAAGCCCCATCTCTACTGTCCCCAGCAAAAGCGCCCAGGACAGGTACAACACGGGGTTAGATACAGAGAAAATCTCCCTCTACACTGTCCCCTATCAACTCTCCCAGGACATGTACGGCATGGAGTTAGATACAGAGTAAAGCTCCCTGTACACTGTCCCCATCAAACACACTCAGTACAGGGACTGCACAGGGCTAGACACAGAGTAAAGCTCCCTGTACACTGTCCCCATCAAACACTCCCAGGACAGGTACAGCACGGGGTTAGATACAGAGTAAAGCTCCCTCTACACTGTCCCCATCAAACACTCCCAGGACAGGTACAGCACGGCATTAAATACAGAGTAAAGCTCCCTCTACACTGTCTCCCATCAAAAACTCCCAGGACAGGTACAGCACAGGGTTAGATACAGAGTAAAGCTCCCTGTACACTGTCCCCATCAAACACTCCCCGGACAGGTAGAGCACGGGGTTAGATACAGAGTAACGTTCCCTCTACGCTGTCCCCCGTCAAACACTCCCAGGACAGGTACAGCACGGGGTTAGATACAGAGTAAAGCTCCCTCTACACTGTCCCCCATCAAACACTCCCAGGACAGGGACAGCACGGGGTTAGATACAGAGTAAAGCTCCCTCAACGCTGTCCCTCGTCAAACACTCCCAGGACAGGTACAGCACGGGGATAGATACAGAGTAAAGCTCCGTCTACACTGTCCCCATCAAACACTCCCAGGACAGGTACAGCACGGGGTTAGATACAGAGAAAATCTCCCTCTACACTGTCCCCTATCAACTCTCCCAGGACATGTACGGCATGGAGTTAGATACAGAGTAAAGCTCCCTCTACACATTCCCCATCAAACACCCCCAAGACAGGTACAGCACAGTGTTAGATACAGAGTAAAGCTCACTCGACACTGCCCTCATCAAACACTCCCAGGACAGGTACAGCACGGGGTTAGATACAGAGTAAAGCTCCCTCTACACTGTCCCCCATCAAACACTCCCAGGACAGGTACAGCACGGGGTTAGATACAGAGTAAAGCTCCCTCTACACTGTCCCCCATCAAACACTCCCAGGACAGGTACAGCACAGGGTTAGATACAGAGTAAAGCTCCCTCTACACTGTCCCCCATCAAACACTCCCAGGACAGGTACAGCACGGGGTTAGATACAGAGTAAAGCTCCCTCTACACTGTCCCCCATCAAACACTCCCAGGCCATGTCTGGCACACGGTTAGATACAGTCCAGCCAGTCAGAGTTTAGCCAAAGGTACAGACACATCAGTATCCAGGCAGACTGAGAAGATTCAGGTTTCATCTCGAAACGAAAGCAAAAAATCCTCAAGCACAATAAACACACACAGCACAGAGACTGCACAGTGTTAGATACAGAGTTAAGCTCCCTGTACACTGTCCTCATCAAACACTCCCAGGACAGGTACTGCACAGGGTTAGATACAGAGTAAAGCTCCCTGTACACTGTCACCATCAAACACTCCCAGGACAGGTACAGCACGGGGTTAGATACAGAGTAAAGCTCCCTGTACACTGTCCTCATCAAACACCCCCAGGACAGGTACAGCACGGGGTTAGATACAGTGTAAAGCTCCCTGTACACTGTCCTCATCAAACACTCCCAGACAGGTACAGCACGGGGTTAGATACAGAGTAAAGCTCCCTCTGCACTGTCCCCCATCAAACACTACCAGGACAGATACAGCACAGGGTTAGATACAGAGTAAAGCTCCCTGTACACTGTCCCCATCAAACACTCTCAGTACAGGGACTGCACAGGGCTAGATACAGAGTAAAGCTCCCTGTACACTGTCCCCATCAAACACTCCCAGGACAGGTACAGCACGGGGTTAGATACAGAGTAAAGCTCCCTCTACACTGTCCCCATCAAACACTCCCAGGACAGGTACAGCACGGCGTTAGATACATAGTAAAGCTCCCTCTGCACTGTCCCCATCAAACACTACCAGGACAGGTACAGCACGGGGTTGGATTCAGAGGAAAGCTCCCTCTACACTGTCCCCATCAAACACTCCCAGGACAGGTACAGCACGGGGTTAGATACATAGTAAAGCTCCCTCTGCACTGTCCCCATCAAACACTCCCAGGACAGGTACAGCACGGGGTTAGATACAGTGTAAAGCTCCCTCTACACTGTCCCCATCAAACACTCCCAGGACATGTATGGCACACGGTTAGATACAGTCCAGCCAATCAGTGTTTAGCCAAAGAGTTGCGCGATTAAATCATTCGTGAGGCTAGATTGTACCCGGGAAATAAAGGCTTTTATTACTGACAAGAATGGAGCAGACTATATACAATACAATCCCAGACTAAAGGGTCACCAGGCAGTGCAGTGACCTTTATACTCCTACAGGTAGGCGGAGCCAACTGGGGTGTACCACAGAACAATATCAAGAGGTAGAACAGCCCAACCCTAACCCCAACAGTACCTACAGTAACATATTTACAAACCTCCATAGTGCTGACCATCCATGGCTCAGCACTCATAGTGGTAACCAACTATGGTTCACCACACAAAGATACAGACCCATCAGTATCCAGGCAGAGTGAGAAGGTTCAGGTTTCATCCAGAAACGAAAGCAAAAAATCCTCAAGCCCAATAAACACACACAGGACAGGGACTGCACGGGGTTAGATACAGAGTAAAGCTCCCTGTACACTGTCCGCATCAAACACTCCCAGGACAGGTACAGCACGGGGTTAGATACAGAGTAAAGCTCCCTCTACACTGTCCCCATCAAACACTCCCAGGACAGGTACAGCACGGGGTTAGATGCAGAGTAAAGCTCCCTGTACACTGTCCCCATCAATCACTCCCAGGACTGGTACAGCACGGGGTTAGATGCAGAGTAAAGCTCCCTCTACACTGTCCCCATCAAACACTCTCAGTACAGGTACAGCACGGGGTTAGATACAGAGTAAAGCTCCCTCTACACTGTCCCCATCAAACACTCCCAGGACAGGTCCAGCACGGGGTTAGATACAGAGTAAAGCTCCCTCTACACTGTCCCCATCAATCACTCCCAGGACAGGTACAGCACGGGGTTAGATACAGAGGAAAGCTCCCTCTACACTGTCCCCATCAAACACTCCCAGGACAGGTACAGCACGGGGTTAGATACAGAGTAAAGCTCCCTGTACACTGTCCCCATCAATCACTCCCAGGACAGGTACAGCACGGGGTTAGATACAGAGTAAAGCTCCCTCTACACTGTCCCCATCAAACACTCTCAGGACAGGTACAGCACGGGGTTTGATACAGAGTAAAGCTCCCTGTACACTGTCCCCATCAAACACTCCCAGGACAGGTACAGCACGGGGTTAGATACAGAGTAACGTTCCCTCTACACTGTCCCCATCAAACACTCCCAGGACAGGTACAGCACGGGGATAGATACAGAGTAAAGCTCCCTCTACACTGTCCCCATCAAACACTCCCAGGACAGTTACAGCACGGGGATAGATACAGAGTAAAGCTCCCTCTACACTGTCCCCATCAAACACTCCCAGGACAGGTACAGCACGGGGTTAGATACAGAGTAAAGCTCCCTCTACACTGTCCCCATCAATCACTCCCAGGACAGGTACCGCACGGAGTTAGATACAGAGTAAAGCTCCCTCTACCCTGTCCCCATCAAACACTCCCGGGACAGGTACAGCACGGGGTTAGATACAGAGTAAAGCTCCCTCTACACTGTCCCCATCAAACACTCCCAGGACAGGTACAGCACAGTGCTCGATACAGAGTAAAGCCCCATCTCTACTGTCCCCAGCAAAAGCGCCCAGGACAGGTACAACACGGGGTTAGATACAGAGAAAATCTCCCTCTACACTGTCCCCTATCAACTCTCCCAGGACATGTACGGCATGGAGTTAGATACAGAGTAAAGCTCCCTGTACACTGTCCCCATCAAACACACTCAGTACAGGGACTGCACAGGGCTAGACACAGAGTAAAGCTCCCTGTACACTGTACCCATCAAACACTCCCAGGACAGGTACAGCACGGGGTTAGATACAGAGTAAAGCTCCCTCTACACGGTCCCCATCAAACACTCCCAGGACAGGTACAGCACGGCATTAAATACAGAGTAAAGCTCCCTCTACACTGTCTCCCATCAAAAACTCCCAGGACAGGTACAGCACAGGGTTAGATACAGAGTAAAGCTCCCTGTACACTGTCCCCATCAAACACTCCCCGGACAGGTACAGCACGGGGTGAGATACAGAGTAAAGCTCCCTCCACACTGTCCCCCATCAAACACTCCCAGGACATGTAGAGCACGGGGTTAGATACAGAGTAACGTTCCCTCTACGCTGTCCCCCGTCAAACACTCCCAGGACAGGTACAGCACGGGGTTAGATACAGAGTAAAGCTCCCTCTACACTGTCCCCCATCAAACACTCCCAGGACAGGTACAGCACGGGGTTAGATACAGAGTAAAGCTCCCTCTACACTGTCCCCATCAAACACTCCCAGGACAGGTACAGCACTGAGTTAGATACAGAGTAAAGATCCCTGTACACTGTCCCCATCAATCACTCCCAGGACAGGTACAGCACGGGGTTAGATACAGAGTAAAGCTCCCTCTGCACTGTCCCCATCAAACACTCCCAGGACAGGTACAGCACGGAGTTAGATACAGAGTAAAGATCCCTGTACACTGTCCCCATCAATCACTCCCAGGACAGGTACAGCACAGTGTTAGATACAGAGTAAAGCTCCATCTCTACTGTCCCCAGCAAAAGCGCCCAGGACAGGTACAACACGGGGTTAGATACAGAGAAAATCTCCCTCTACACTGTCCCCTATCAACTCTCCCAGGACATGTACGGCATGGAGTTAGATACAGAGTAAAGCTCCCTCTACACAGTCCCCATCAAACACCCCCAAGACAGGTACAGCACAGTGTTAGATACAGAGTAAAGCTCCCTCTGCACTGTCCCAATCAAACACTCCCAGGCCATGTCTGGCACACGGTTAGATACAGTCCAGCCAGTCAGAGTTTAGCCAAAGGTACAGACACATCAGTATCCAGGCAGACTGAGAAGATTCAGGTTTCATCTCAAAACGAAAGCAAAAAATCCTCAAGCACAATAAACACACACAGCACAGAGACTGCACAGGGTTAGATACAGAGTAAAGCTCCCTGTACACTGTCCTCCATCAAACACTCCCAGGACAGGTACAGCACGGGGTTAGATACAGAGTAAAGCTCGCTCTACACTGTCCCCATCAAACACTCCCAGGACAGATACAGCACGGGGTTAGATACAGAGTAAAGCTTCCTCTACACTGTCCTCATCAAACACTCCCAGACAGGTACAGCACGGGGTTAGATACAGAGTAAAGCTCCCTCTGCACTGTCCCCCATCAAACACTCCCAGGACAGGTACAGCACAGGGTTAGATACAGAGTAAAGCTCCCTGTACACTGTCCCCATCAAACACTCCCCGGACAGGTACAGCACGGGGTTAGATACAGAGTAAAGCTCCCTCTACACTGTCCCCATCAAACACTCCCAGGACAGGTACAGCACGGGGTTAGATACAGAGTAAAGCTCCCTCTACACTGTCCTCATCAAACACTCCCAGGACAGGTACAGCACGGGGTTAGATACAGAGTAAAGCTCCCTGTACACTGTCCTCATCAAACACTCCCAGGACAGGTACAGCACGGGGTTAGATACAGAGTAAAGCTCCCTCTGCACTGTCCCCCATCAAACACTCCCAGGACAGGTACAGCACAGGGTTAGATACAGAGTAAAGCTCCCTCCACACTGTCCCCCATCAAACACTCCCAGGATAGGTAGAGCACGGGGTTAGATACAGAGTAACATTCCCTCTACGCTGTCCCCCGTCAAACACTCCCAGGACAGGTACAGCACGGGGATAGATACAGAGTAAAACTCCGTCTACACTGTCCCCATCAAACACTCCCAGGACAGGTACAGCACGGGGTTAGATACAGAGTAAAGCTCCCTCTACACTGTCCCCATCAAACACTCCCAGGACAGGTACAGCACGGGTTTAGATACAGAGTAAAGATCCCTGTACACTGTCCCCATCAATCACTCCCAGGACAGGTAGAGCACGGGGTTAGATACAGAGTAAAGCTCCCTCTGCACTGTCCCCATCAAACACTCCCAGGACAGGTACAGCACGGAGTTAGATACAGAGTAAAGATCCCTGTACACTGTCCCCATCAATCACTCCCAGGACAGGTACAGCACGGGGATAGATACAGAGTAAAGCTCCGTCTACACTGTCCCCATCAAACACTCCCAGGACAGGTACAGCACGGGGTTAGATACAGAGAAAATCTCCCTCTACACTGTCCCCTATCAACTCTCCCAGGACATGTACGGCATGGAGTTAGATACAGAGTAAAGCTCCCTCTACACATTCCCCATCAAACACCCCCAAGACAGGTACAGCACAGTGTTAGATACAGAGTAAAGCTCACTCGACACTGTCCTCATCAAACACTCCCAGGACAGGTACAGCACGGGGTTAGATACAGAGTAAAGCTCCCTCTACACTGTCCCCCATCAAACACTCCCAGGACAGGTACAGCACGGGGTTAGATACAGAGTAAAGCTCCCTCTACACTGTCCCCCATCAAACACTCCCAGGACAGGTACAGCACAGGGTTAGATACAGAGTAAAGCTCCCTCTACACTGTCCCCCATCAAACACTCCCAGGACAGGTACAGCACGGGGTTAGATACAGAGTAAAGCTCCCTCTACACTGTCCCCCATCAAACACTCCCAGGCCATGTCTGGCACACGGTTAGATACAGTCCAGCCAGTCAGAGTTTAGCCAAAGGTACAGACACATCAGTATCCAGGCAGACTGAGAAGATTCAGGTTTCATCTCGAAACGAAAGCAAAAAATCCTCAAGCACAAGAAACACACACAGCACAGAGACTGCACAGTGTTAGATACAGAGTTAAGCTCCCTGTACACTGTCCTCATCAAACACTCCCAGGACAGGTACTGCACAGGGTTAGATACAGAGTAAAGCTCCCTGTACACTGTCCCCATCAAACACTCCCAGGACAGGTACAGCACGGGGTTAGATACAGAGTAAAGCTCCCTGTACACTGTCCTCATCAAACACCCCCAGGACAGGTACAGCACGGGGTTAGATACAGTGTAAAGCTCCCTGTACACTGTCCTCATCAAACACTCCCAGACAGGTACAGCACGGGGTTAGATACAGAGTAAAGCTCCCTCTGCACTGTCCCCCATCAAACACTACCAGGACAGATACAGCACAGGGTTAGATACAGAGTAAAGCTCCCTGTACACTGTCCCCATCAAACACTCTCAGTACAGGGACTGCACGGGGCTAGATACAGAGTAAAGCTCCCTGTACACTGTCCCCATCAAACACTCCCAGGACAGGTACAGCACGGGGTTAGATACAGAGTAAAGCTCCCTCTACACTGTCCCCATCAAACACTCCCAGGACAGGTACAGCACGGCGTTAGATACATAGTAAAGCTCCCTCTGCACTGTCCCCATCAAACACTACCAGGACAGGTACAGCACGGGGTTGGATTCAGAGGAAAGCTCCCTCTACACTGTCCCCATCAAACACTCCCAGGACAGGTACAGCACGGGGTTAGATACATAGTAAAGCTCCCTCTGCACTGTCCCCATCAAACACTCCCAGGCCAGGTACAGCACGGGGTTAGATACAGTGTAAAGCTCCCTCTACACTGTCCCCATCAAACACTCCCAGGACATGTATGGCACACGGTTAGATACAGTCCAGCCAATCAGTGTTTAGCCAAAGAGTTGCGCGATTAAATCATTCGTGAGGCTAGATTGTACCCGGGAAATAAAGGCTTTTATTACTGACAAGAATGGAGCAGACTATATACAATACAATCCCAGACTAAAGGGTCACCAGGCAGTGCAGTGACCTTTATACTCCTACAGGTAGGCGGAGCCAACTGGGGTGTACCACAGAACAATATCAAGAGGTAGAACAGCCCAACCCTAACCCCAACAGTAACTACAGTAACATATTTACAAACCTCCATAGTGCTGACCATCCATGGCTCAGCACTCATAGTGGTAACCAACTATGGTTCAACACACAAAGATACAGACCCATCAGTATCCAGGCAGAGTGAGAAGGTTCAGGTTTCATCCAGAAACGAAAGCAAAAAATCCTCAAGCCCAATAAACACACACAGGACAGGGACTGCACGGGGTTAGATACAGAGTAAAGCTCCCTGTACACTGTCCCCATCAATCACTCCCAGGACTGGTACAGCACGGGGTTAGATGCAGAGTAAAGCTCCCTCTACACTGTCCCCATCAAACACTCTCAGTACAGGTACAGCACGGGGTTAGATACAGAGTAAAGCTCCCTCTACACTGTCCCCATCAAACACTCCCAGGACAGGTCCAGCACGGGGTTAGATACAGAGTAAAGCTCCCTCTACACTGTCCCCATCAATCACTCCCAGGACAGGTACAGCACGGGGTTAGATACAGAGGAAAGCTCCCTCTACACTGTCCCCATCAAACACTCCCAGGACAGGTACAGCACGGGGTTAGATACAGAGTAAAGCTCCCTGTACACTGTCCCCATCAATCACTCCCAGGACAGGTACAGCACGGGGTTAGATACAGAGTAAAGCTCCCTCTACACTGTCCCCATCAAACACTCTCAGGACAGGTACAGCACGGGGTTTGATACAGAGTAAAGCTCCCTGTACACTGTCCCCATCAAACACTCCCAGGACATTTACAGCACGGGGATAGATACAGAGTAAAGCTCCCTCTACACTGTCCCCATCAAACACTCCCAGGACAGGTACAGCACGGGGTTAGATACAGAGTAACGTTCCCTCTACACTGTCCCCATCAAACACTCCCAGGACAGGTACAGCACGGGGATAGATACAGAGTAAAGCTCCCTCTACACTGTACCCATCAAACACTCCCAGGACAGTTACAGCACGGGGATAGATACAGAGTAAAGCTCCCTCTACACTGTCCCCATCAAACACTCCCAGGACAGGTACAGCACGGGGTTAGATACAGAGTAAAGCTCCCTCTACACTGTCCCCATCAATCACTCCCAGGACAGGTACCGCACGGAGTTAGATACAGAGTAAAGCTCCCTCTACCCTGTCCCCATCAAACACTCCCGGGACAGGTACAGCACGGGGTTAGATACAGAGTAAAGCTCCCTCTACACTGTCCCCATCAAACACTCCCAGGACAGGTACAGCACAGTGCTCGATACAGAGTAAAGCCCCATCTCTACTGTCCCCAGCAAAAGCGCCCAGGACAGGTACAACACGGGGTTAGATACAGAGAAAATCTCCCTCTACACTGTCCCCTATCAACTCTCCCAGGACATGTACGGCATGGAGTTAGATACAGAGTAAAGCTCCCTGTACACTGTCCCCATCAAACACACTCAGTACAGGGACTGCACAGGGCTAGACACAGAGTAAAGCTCCCTGTACACTGTCCCCATCAAACACTCCCAGGACAGGTACAGCACGGGGTTAGATACAGAGTAAAGCTCCCTCTACACTGTCCCCATCAAACACTCCCAGGACAGGTACAGCACGGCATTAAATACAGAGTAAAGCTCCCTCTACACTGTCTCCCATCAAAAACTCCCAGGACAGGTACAGCACAGGGTTAGATACAGAGTAAAGCTCCCTGTACACTGTCCCCATCAAACACTCCCCGGACAGGTACAGCACGGGGTGAGATACAGAGTAAAGCTCCCTCCACACTGTCCCCCATCAAACACTCCCAGGACATGTAGAGCACGGGGTTAGATACAGAGTAACGTTCCCTCTACGCTGTCCCCCGTCAAACACTCCCAGGACAGGTACAGCACGGGGTTAGATACAGAGTAAAGCTCCCTCTACACTGTCCCCCATCAAACACTCCCAGGACAGGGACAGCACGGGGTTAGATACAGAGTAAAGCTCCCTCTGCACTGTCCCCCATCAAACACTCCCAGGACAGATACAGCACAGGGTTAGATACAGAGTAAAGCTCCCTGTACACTGTCCCCATCAAACACTCCCAGGACAGGTACAGCACGGGGTTAGATACAGAGTAAAGCTCCCTCTACACATTCCACATCAAACACTCCCAGGACAGGTACAGCACGGGGTTAGATACAGAGTAAAGCTCCCTCTATACTGTCCTCATCAAACACTCCCAGGACAGGTACAGCACGGGGTTAGATACAGAGTAAAGCTCCCTCTACACTGTCCCCATCAAACACTCCCAGGCCATGTCTGGCACACGGTTAGAAACAGTCCAGCCAATCAGAGTTTAGCCAAAGGTACAGACACATCAGTATCCAGGCAGAGTGAGAAGATTCAGGTTTCATCTCGAAACGAAAGCAAAAAATCATCAAGCACAATAAACACACACAGCACAGAGACTGCACAGGGTTGGATACAGAGTAAAGCTCCCTGTACACTGTCCTCATCAAACACTCCCAGGACAGGTACAGCACGGGGTTAGATACAGAGTAAAGCTCCCTCTACACTGTCCCCCATCAAACACTCCCAGGACAGATACAGCACAGGGTTAGATACAGAGTAAAGCTCCCTGTACACTGTCCCCATCAAACACTCTCAGTACAGGGACTGCACAGGGCTAGATACAGAGTAAAGCTCCCTGTACACTGTCCCCATCAAACACTCCCAGGACAGGTACAGCACGGGGTTAGATACACAGTAAAGCTCCCTCTACACTGTCCCCATCAAACACTCCCAGGACAGGTAAAGCACGGGGTTAGATACAGAGTAAAGTTCCCTCTACACTGTCCCCATTAAACACTCCCAGGACAGGTACAGCACGGGGTTAGATACAGAGTAAAGCTCCCTCTACACTGTCCCCAGCAAACCCTCCCAGGACAGGTACAGCACGGGGTTAGATACAGAGTAAAGATCCCTCTACACTGTCCCCATCAAACACTCCCAGGACAGGTACAGCACGGGGTTAGATACAGAGTAAAGCTCCCTCTACACTGTCCCCATCAAACAATCCCAGGACAGGTACAGCACGGGGTTGGATACAGAGGAAAGCTCCCTCTTCACCGTCCCCATCAAACACTCCCAGGACAGGTACAGCACGGGGTTAGATACATAGTAAAGCTCCCTCTGCACTGTCCCCATCAAACACTCCCAGGACATGTATGGCACACGGTTAGATACAGTCCAGCCAATCAGTGTTTAGCCAAAGTGTTGCGCGATTAAATCACTCGTGAGGCTAGATTGTACCCGGGAAATAAAGGCTTTTATTACTGACAAGAATGGAGCAGACTATATACATTACAATCCCAGACTAAAGGGTCACCAGGCAGTGCAGTGACCTTTATACTCCTACAGGTAGGCGGAGCCAACTGGGGTGTACCACAGAACAATATCAAGAGGTAGAACAGCCCAAACCTAACCCCAACAGTAACTACAGTAACATATTTACAAACCCCCATAGTGCTGACCATCCATGGCTCAGCACTCATAGTGGTAACCAACTATGGTTCACCACACAAAGACACAGACCCATCAGTATCCAGGCAGAGTGAGAAGGTTCAGGTTTCATCCAGAAACGAAAGCAAAAAATCCTCAAGCCCAATAAACACACACAGGACAGGGACTGCACGGGGTTAGATACAGAGTAAAGCTCCCTGTACACTGTCCGCATCAAACACTCCCAGGACAGGTACAGCACGGGGTGAGATACAGAGTAACGTTCCCTCTACGCTGTCCCCCGTCAAACACTCCCGGGACAGGTACAGCACGGGGATAGATACAGAGTAAAGCTCCGTCTACACTGTCCCCATCAAACACTCCCAGGACAGGTACAGCACGGGGTTAGATACAGAGTAAAGCTCCGTCTACACTGTCCCCATCAAACACTCCCAGGACAGGTACAGCACGGGGTTAGATACAGAGTAAAGATCCCTCTACACTGTCCCCATCAAACACTCCCAGGACAGGTACAGCACGGGGTTAGATACAGAGTAAAGATCCCTCTACACTGTCCCCATCGAACACTCCCAGGACAGGTACAGTACGGGGTTAGATACAGAGTAAAGCTCCCTCTACACTGTCCCCATCAAACACTCCCAGGACAGGTACAGTACGGGGTTAGATACAGAGTAAAGCTCCCTCTACACTGTCCCCATCAAACACTCCCTGGACAGGTACAGCACGGGGTTAGATACAGAGGAAAGCTCCCTCGACACTGTCCCCATCAAACACTCCCAGGACAGGTACAGTACGGGGTTAGATACAGAGTAAAGCTCCCTCTACACTGTCCCCATCAAACACTCCCAGGCCATGTCTGGCACACGGTTAGATACAGTCCAGCCAATCAGAGTTTAGCCAAAAGTACAGACACATCAGTATCCAGGCAGAGTGAGAAGATTCAGGTTTCATTTCAAAACGAAAGCAAAAAATCCTCAAGCACAATAAACACACACAGCACAGAGACTGCACAGGGTTAGATACAGAGTAAAGCTCCCTGTACACTGTCCTCATCAAACACTCCCAGGACAGGTACAGCACGGGGTAAGATACGGAGTAAACCTCCCTCTGCACTGTCCCCCATCAAACACTCCAAGGACAGATACAGCACAGGGTTAGATACAGAGTAAAGCTCCCTGTACACTGTCCCCATCAAACACTCCCAGGACAGGTACAGCACGGGGTTAGATACAGAGTAAAGCTCCCTGTACACTGTCCCCATCAAACACTCCCAGGACAGGTACAGCACGGGGTTAGATACAGAGTAAAGCTCCCTCTACACTGTCCCCCATCAAACACTCCCAGGACAGGGACAGCACGGGGTTAGATACAGAGTAAAGCTCCCTCGACACTGTCCCCCATCAAACACTCCCAGGACAGGGACAGCACGGGGTTAGATACAGAGTAAAGCTCCCTCTACACTGTCCCCATCAAACACTCCCAGGACAGGGACAGCACGGGGTTAGATACAGAGTAAAGCTCCCTCTACACTGTCCCCATCAAACATTCCCAGGACAGGTACAGCACGGGGATAGATACAGAGTAAAGCTCCCTCTACACTGTCCCCATCAAACACTCCCAGGACAGGTACAGCACGGGGTTAGATACAGAGTAAAGCTCCCTCTACACTGTCCCCATCAAACACTCCCAGGACAGGTACAGCACGGTGTTCGATACAGAGTAAAGCTCCATCTCTACTGTCCCCAGCAAAAGCGCCCAGGACAGGTACAGCACGGGGTTAGATACAGAGTAAAGCTCCCTCTACACATTCCCCATCAAACACTCCCAGGACAGGTACAGCACGGGGTTAGATACAGAGTAAAGCTCCCTCTACACTGTCCCCATCAAACACTCCCAGGACAGATACAGCTCGGGGTTAGATACAGAGTAAAGCTCCCTGTACACTGTCCCCATCAAAGACTCCCAGGACAGGTACAGCACGGGCTTCGATACAGTGTAAAGTTCCCTCTACACTGTCCCCATCAAACACTCCCAGGACAGGTACAGCACGGGGTTAAATACAGATTTAATCTCCCTCCACTGTCCCCATCAAACACTCCCAGGACATGTACAGCACGGGGTTAGATACAGAGTAAAGCTCCCTCTACACTGTCCACATCAAACACTCCCAGGACAGGTACAGCACGGGGTTAGATACAGAGTAAAGCTCCCTCTACACTGTCCCCATCAAACACTCCTAGGACAGGCACAGCACGGGGTTAGATACAGAGTAAAGCTCCCTCTACACTGTCCCCATCAAACACTCCTAGGACAGGTACAGCACGGGGTTAGATACAGAGTAAAGCTCCCTCTACACTGTCCCCATCAAACACTCCCAGGACAGGTACAGCACGGGGTTAGATACAGAGTAAAGCTCCCTCTACACTGTCCCCATCAAACACTCCCAGGACAGGTACAGCACGGGGTTAGATACAGAGTAAAGCTCCCTCTACACTGTCCCCATCAAACACTCCCAGGACAGGTACAGCACGGGGTTAGATACAGAGTAAAGCTCTCTCTACAACATGGCGTTCGATACATAATTATTTCAGCATAATTATTTACCCCCGTCACTCACTGTGGTGAACCATCGTTGGTTCCCACTAGATAGTACTGAGCCAGCGTCTGGCCAGTACTACAAGTATGTATATATGTTGCTGTTGGGGTTAGGGATGGGTTGTTCTACTTGTTGCTGTTGGGGTTAGGGTTGGGCTGTTACACCTTGTATTATAGTTATTGTGGTACATCCCAGTCGGGCTCCGCCTCCTGGGAGAGGTATAAAGGTCACTGCTCTGTCTGGGACCCCTCAGTCTGGGATCGTGTATATAATCAGTAGCTTCGTTGTAACAGCAAATAAAAGCCTTTATTTCCTGAGCATCTCAAGCCTCGTGTGTGATAACGCGCATCAATTTTGTTTGCTGTTAAGTCAACTCTCGTCAGAAGGAAAAGAAAACGATACAGAGAGTATGGAGCAGATATTGAAAACTGAACGTCTTACACTGGATCCACGTGCGGCGGGCGCCTCTAACACCTTCGACCACTGGTTGAAATGTTTTGACGACTACCTGGCAGCCTCCGCAGCAGTCACCACAGACGATGACAGACTCTGGGTCCTCCATGCGAGGGTAAGCGACACCGTCTACCTCGCGATCCGTGCGGCCACCGACTACACAAAGGCCCTCGAGCTTCTTAAGAAGCGTTACATTAAACCGCCCAACGAAATGCACGCTCGTTACCTCTTAGCCACTCGACGACGGCAGTCCGGCGAAACGACGGAAGAATACGCGAACGAGCTCCTACAGCTAGCCAGGGGCTGTAACTGCAAAGCAGTGTCGGCTGAGCAGAGCATGAACGACCTCGCTCGAGATGCGTTTGTGGCGGGAATCGGATCATCTTACATCCGACTCAGACTACTGGAGAAAGGTAATCTTGACCTTACCCAGGCAATAGAACTAGCGGATACGTTGGAGACGGCCTCCAAAAGCCTAGTATTGTACCCGGAGGACCACGTGGAGACAACGTGGCAGGAGCAGTCGCTGATCCCTCCTCATCCCTCGGGTTCGAAAAGCTGTGTGATGGCGTGCTCACACTCGGGCCTGACGACGGCAGCAGCTCCGGGCGGCCCGCGGTGTTACTTCTGTGGGGGAGCGAAGCATACTCAGCAACGGTGTCCCGCTAAAGCTGTGTTGTGCTCCGCCTGCGGTAAGAAGGGGCACTATTCGAAAGTGTGCCGATCTAAACCTGCTTCTCGGAACAGCAGTGCGGCCTGCGATTCCTCGGAGCCCGGTTCTTCGTCGTCGAAATCGTCAAGGGTTTCGTCCACGTGCGAAGCCAGGACGACGCCATTACGGTCGACAGAGTTGGAGATGTGTGACCACCAGGGGTCGCTGAGTTTGGCGCCATCACCCACGTGCGACCTATGGGAGCGGCCATGTTGGTCGGCACCGACCGCGAACGACCAGCAGGGGTCATCCTCGTCAATCTCAGCTGCCTGCAGTGGCACTCATGAACCAACGGTGGCGTCGGTCATCCTGGACCAGGCCAAGCCCCATAGACTTGACAAGTCTATGATGGACATTCAGGTAAACGACCACTTGATTTATTGTCTGTTTGACAGCGGGAGCACTGAGAGTTTTATCCACCCAGACGCTATGAAGCGGTGTGGACTCCGGATTCAACCTGTCAAACAGACAATTTCTATGGCATCAAGTTCCCGGTCTGTCACCGTGCTAGGGAGTTGCGTGGTAACTTTAACAGTGCAAGGCACGGTTTACGAGCGTTTCAAGCTCCTGGTGTTGCCACACCTTTGCGCGCCAATACTTCTCGGACTAAACTTCATGGTCCACTTGAGGAGTGTAACCCTACAGTACGGTGGGCCACTCCCTTCGCTTTCAGTGGGAGAACAGCAGCCTCCAAATTGCCCAACGCGCCCCGCCTGTAGCCTCTCGACGCTGAAGATTACCACACCCTCCCTGTTCCAGAATCTTGTGCCAGGCTGCAAGCCCATCGTGACTAAGAGTAGGCGTTACAGCGCTGAGGATCGGATCTTCATTCGATCTGAGGTTCAGCGGCTCCTCAAGGAAAGGATCATACAATCTAGCGCTAGTCCATGGAGAGCGCAGGTCATGGTGGTCAAGAGTGGGAACAAACCCCGGATGGTCATTGACTACAGTCAGACCATTAATAGATATACGCAGCTGGATGCGTATCCCCTCCCCCGCATATCTGAAGTGGTCAATCAGATTGCGCAGTACCGGGTGTTCTCCACCATAGACCTCAAGTCTGCCTACCACCAACTCCCCATTCGCCCAGAGGACCGACAATACACGGCTTTTGAGGCGGATGGTCGCTTGTATCACTTTCTCAGGGTTCCCTTTGGTGTCACCAATGGGGTCTCGGTCTTCCAGCATGCTATGGACCGAATGGTGGACCAGAACGGGCTGCGGGCTACCTTCCCGTACCTGGATAACGTCACCATCTGCGGCCATGACCAGCAGGACCACGACACAAATCTCCTGAATTTCCTACGCACTGCATCTCGCCTGAACCTGACCTACAACAGGGAGAAGTGTGTATTCCGTACGCGCCATTTAGCCATCCTCGGATACGTGGTGGAAAACGGGGTCATTGGCCCTGATCCAGACCGTATGCGTCCCCTCTTTGAACTTCCCCTGCCCACTAGTGCAAAAGCACTGAGAAGATGCTTCGGCTTCTTCTCTTATTGTGCACAGTGGGTTCCCAATTACGCGGACAAAGCCCGTCCGCTCATTAAGTCCACGACTTTTCCCCTAATGCCAGAGGCCCGATTGGCCTTTAATAAACTAAAAGCCGACATCGCGAAAGCTACGATGCACGCTGTTGATGAGTCCATCCCCTTTCAGGTGGAGAGCGATGCATCTGATTTCGCCCTGGCCGCCACACTTAACCAGGCGGGCAGGCCCGTCGCATTTTTTTCCCGCACCCTACAAGGCCCCGAAATTCGGCATTCAGTGGTGGAAAAGGAGGCCCAGGCCATTGTGGAGGCCGTCAGGCATTGGCGCCATTACTTGGCGGGAAAACGGTTCACCCTGATCACGGACCAGCGGTCCGTGGCGTTCATGTTTAATAACACGCTGCGGGGCAAGATCAAGAACGACAAGATCTTGTGGTGGAGAATTGAACTCTCCACCTATAACTATGACATCATGTATCGTCCAGAGAAACTCAATGAGCCCTCGGATGCCCTCTCGCGTGGAACATGCGCCAGTATACAGGAGGACCGTTTGCAGGCTCTCCATAATGACCTATGCCATCCTGGGGTCACTCGGCTCTACCACTTTATAAAAGACCGCAATTTGCCCTACTCGGTGGAGGATGTCAGGTCCATAACAAGAAGCTGTCGGGTATGCGCGGAATGCAAACCGCACTTTTACCCACCTGACCGGGCACAATTAGTCAAGGCCACTCGTCCCTTCGAAAGACTGAGTGTCGACTTTAAGGGCCCCCTTCCCTCAACAGATCGGAATGTGTACTTCCTCAACATCATTGATGAGTTCTCGAGATTCCCTTTTGTTATTCCCTGCTCTGATACATCCGCTGTCACGGTTATCAAGGCATTCCGTGATCTTTTCACCCTGTTCGGGTACCCCTGCTACATTCACAGCGACAGGGGCTCGTCGTTCATGAGCGATGACTTGAGGCAATACCTGCTCTCATACGGGATTGCCTCTAGTAGAACCACGAGCTACAACCCTAGGGGTAACGGACAGGTGGAACGTGAGAATGCTCCAGTCTGGAAGGCTGTCTTACTGGCGTTGAAGTCAAAAAGCCTTCCAGTCTCCCGTTGGCAAGAGGTGCTCCCTGATGCGCTCCACTCCATACGCTCACTCCTGTGTACGGCAACCAACGCTACTCCCCATGAGAGGCTGTTTTCATTCCCTCGGAAGTCTTCCTCTGGGACCTCATTACCGTCTTGGTTGACGTACTCAGGACCTGTCCTCCTGCGGCGACATGTTAGGACCCGCAAGTCCGACCCGTTGGTCGAACAGGTCCATCTCCTCCACGCCAACCCTCAGTATGCCTATGTGGCATACCCTGACGGGCGAGAGGACACGGTCTCGATCCGAGACCTGGCGCCAGCAGGGGATGTAGCCACCCCTGTCGCTCCCATACCCCCTGTTACAAACCCCTTAACTCTTGTTTCCCCTCCGGACACGGCGCGGGCAGCATCGGGACCGTTACTTAACCCTTTTACTCCCGTGTACAGCTTGCCTGAGTCCAGAGGATGGTCGCCACTTCAGGGCGTGTCGGAACTCCATGGATTACCATCACCTCGGGGTCAACCAGCCCGTGAGACTGTGGAGGACCAGCTGGACGCTGTTTTGGGGAGAACGCCACCGCGAGTGCCTGCTCCGGTGTCATCGCCGCTATTGAGGAGGTCACAACGATGGTGCGGTCCCCCTGACCGTCTGAACTTATAGACTGATGACAAATTATTCTGTTTTTTTTGTACCCCGCCGGCCTTTGTCTTCAAAGGAGGGGTGAATGTGGTGAACCATCGTTGGTTCCCACTCGATAGTACTGAGCCAGGGTCTGGCCAGTACTACAAGTATGTATATATGTTGCTGTTGGGGTTAGGGATGGGTTGTTCTACTTGTTGCTGTTGGGGTTAGGATTGGGCTGTTACACCTTGTATTATAGTTATTGTGGTACATCCCAGTCGGGCTCCGCCTCCTGGGAGAGGTATAAAGGTCCCTGCTCTGTCTGGGACCCCTCAGTCTGGGATCGTGTATATAATTGGTAGCTGCCTTGTTACAGCAAATAAAAGCCTTTATTTCCTGAGCATCTCAAGCCTCGTGTGTGATAACGCGGATCACTTATTAATAATTATTTACCCCCTCACTCACTCACCCCCAGTATATTATTAATAATTATTTACCCCCTCACTCACTCACCCCCAGTATCTTATTAATAATTATTTACCCCCTCACTCACTCACACCCCCAGTATATTATTAATAATTATTTACTCACTCACCCCCAGTATCTTATTAATAATTATTTACCCCCTCACTCACTCACCCCCTGTATATTATTAATAATTATTTACCCCCTCACTCACTCACCCCCAGTATCTTATTAATAATTATTTACCCCCTCACTCACTCACCCCCAGTATATTATTAATAATTATTTACCCCCTCACTCACTCACCCCCAGTATATTATTAATAATTATTTACCCCCTCACTCACTCACCCCCAGTATATTATTAATAATTATTTACCCCCTCACTCACTCACCCCCAGTATATTATTAATAATTATTTACTCACTCACCCCCAGTATCTTATTAATAATTATTTACCCCCTCACTCACTCACCCCCTGTATATTATTAATAATTATTTACCCCCTCACTCACCCCCAGTATCTTATTAATAATTATTTACCCCCTCACTCACTCACCCCCAGTATATTATTAATAATTATTTACCCCCTCACTCACTCACCCCAGTATATTATTAATAATTATTTACCCCCTTACTCACTTACCCCCAGTATATTATTAATAATTATTTACCCCCTCACTCACTCACCCCCAGTATATTATTAATAATTATTTACCCCCTCACTCACTCACCCCCAGTATATTATTAATAATTATTTACCCCCTCACTCACTCACCCCCAGTATATTATTAATAATTATTTACCCCCTCACTCACCCCCCAGTATATTATTAATAATTATTTACCCCCTCACTCACTCACTCACCCCCCCAGTGTATTATTTATAATTATTTACCCCCTCACTCACCCCCCCAGTGTATTATTTATAATTATTTACCCCCTCACTCACCCCCCCAGTATGTTATTAATAATTATTTACCCCCTCACTCACTCACCCCCCCAGTATATTATTAATAATTATTTACCCCCCTCTCGCTCGCCCCCGTCCCCGCTGCTGCTCGCGATGTGAATAATTTCTCAGAGAGCTGTCAGTTTTGCATCACTCTGCACAACCTTTATTCAGCGAGATTACAGAACATAAATCAGAGTGAGGGCACCTCCAGCTGGGAGAAGCCTCAATGGTAAATCAGCCTGATTGATTATTTCTATGGTGATGTCTGCCCCCAGTGCCCTCTCAATCCCCCGTGGGCGAGGCGCTGGAAGATAATCAGCCTCCGTACACCTTGTGGACCAGCATCAGGATGCTCTTGCTCTTCGGGGAATATTGGCTCAGGACCTTCCCTTCCACCAGGGTCTGGTTGTTCAGGTAGAGCACCTGTTTGTCGGCAGGAACCCCACTTCTCTCTGCCACCATGACTTGTAGCTCCCTGACGCTGGTCTCCTTGCTCACCTCCAGGTGCCAACTCCGTCCATCACAGCCCATCAGTGTCAGGGATATTGGCTTTGAAACACTGGGCAATTCAGCCTGGAACCCCAGGTGGGGGGTGGAGAAGCTCTTGGCCCCTCGGTTGGCACACTGCCCGCTGGCCGGCGCATCAACCGTGACAGAACCCTGTGAGACACAAAGAAACCACAAGACCGTAAGCCATAGGAGCAGAAGCAGGCCATTCAGCCCATCGAGTCTTGTACACCACCCAGAGACTGATCTGATAATCCTGTACTCCAGACTCTGGCTTTATCCTCTCAATTCCCTTACTGATGAACAATCTTTCTTCGCCTGGAACGCCCCAGCCTCGGCAGCCCTCTGTGGGAAAGAATTCCACACATTCCCTCCCCTTGGAGAGAGGAAATTCCTCCCCATCTCCAACCCCCTCACTCTGAGATTATTCCCTCTGCTCCCAGACTCTCCCACAAAGGGGGACAACAACAGGTGGGATGTTCCAACCACATTCGCTCCAAGACCGGAATATTCTGCCCGAGGTCGATGCTCCTTTCTGTGTTTCTTCCCTGTCCGCTACCATTCCCGTGGACAGGACGGTGACATTCCAGCCAATATGTCTCAATAAGGTCGCCTTTTATCCTTCTAAACTCCAAGGAGGACAGACCCCAACCTACTCAACCTCTGACAAGAGGTTCCCTCCATACCCGGGAGTGACCCAGTGAACCTTCTCTGGACTGCCTCCAATGCCAGGATATCGTTCCTTCCATAAGGAGACCAAAACTGTTCACAGTGTTCCCAGGTGTAAATTAATCAAATAAATGACGGCAGCAGAAACCCCCCCCCCCACAACCGCCCACCATCCCGATCCCCAACATTTTGTGATTCTGAGCGCCTCGATTCAATCTCCCCCTGAACCGTGGGAGCTCCCGGGGGAGCGATCCCACTTTCTCTCTCGCTCTCTCAGCCTCGCTGCTCGCTCTGTCGGGACTGCAGATTGATTCGGGGCAGTGGGGGCGGGAGGAGGGACCTTCCCAGTGAGTGTTTAACTCACTCTCACATCCAGACGCCCCACTCCAGCCGCTCCCAGAGGATTCACAGCACAATAAGCTGATAAAAGGCAGCGTTGCAATCCCACTCTGCCCCCTCCCGCTCCCAATTCTGCCGTGTGACTCACAGACGGCTGGAGTTTCTCTCGGATAGGGTTTTGAACGCTCGTTGCCATCTCTCAGGTCGGTTTGGTCTGGGTGTGGAACGGGTCAATCTCGCTGCCTCTGTCTCCGTGCTGCCTCTGTTCAGGAGCGTTTCTGCTGAGCTATTTATGCAGTGCAGGGCAGCAGGGAGTTTCCAAAAACAGGTCCAAAAGTCAAACGGTTCATTCTGAAACTGAAAGCAGCCTCGACAGGTTTCCCCCAAGTATAATTGCTCCATCATTGGAGGGGGCCATGCCCTCAGCTGCCTGGGGGTCACCCTGCTCTCAGTCCCTCCACCTCCCCAGCCTCACTGTCCCAGGACGCTACTGGGACTTGATGGATTGAGTTATAAGGAGAGGCTGGATAGACTGGGACTTTTTTCCCTGGAGCGTAGGAGGCTGAGGGGTGACCTTATAGAGGTCTATAAAATAATGAGGGGCACAGATCAGCTCAATAGTCAATATCTTTTCCCAAAGGTAGGGGAGTCTAAAACTAGAGGGGATAGGTTTAAGGTGAGAGGGGAGAGATACAAAAGGGTCCAGAGGGGCAATTTTTTCACACAGAGGGTGGTGAGTGTCTGGGACAAGCTGCCAGAGGCAGTAGTAGAGGCGGGTACAATTTTGTCTTTTAAAAAGCATTTAGACAGTTACATGGGTACGATGGGTATAGAGGGATATGGGCCAAATGTGGGGAATTGGGATTAGTTTAGGGGTTAAATAAAAGGGGCGGCATGGACAAGTTGGGCCGAAGGGCCTGTTTCCATGCTGTAAACCTCGATGACTCTATGGGGGGAATTTTACCATTTTGAGTCTCAGGGCCCGATTTTAACCAAAACTTCGCACCCGTTTTCAGGTGCGAAATCGCAGTAAAGTTGGGCATTGGGCCTATACCGCGATCTGCACCCGATTCCGAGCAGATCGCGGCTTTACCGACACCCGATTCGGGCGCGGGTCCGGCGCGCGCCCGAATCGGGCGGCCCGACGATTTAAATGCATTTGCATACATATAAATCGACTTAATGAACCGCGCGCCCAATTCTACCGCCAAATCCCACTTTACCGTCTTCTGGTCCGATCCGTGTCCGCGCTGTTACCGACCTGCAAAATAAAAGTCTGAAGTCGCCGCTGCAGCTTCCGAAGAGCGGGGTCAGAGACTGCAACGGCTCCCTGACCCAGGTCATCCTCTGGTCGGGGTGGGAGGGGGGTGGGAGGAGGAGAGGGGGGTGTGACCGATCATCCCCTTGGGGCGGGGGTGTGAGAGGAGAGGGGGTTGCGACATCTCATCCCCTTGGGGCGGGAGGGGGGTGGGAGGAGAGGGGGTGTGACGTCTCATCCCCAGGGGGTCAGGGGGGTCGGAGGAGAGGTGGGGTGACGTCTCATCCTCTGGTCGGGGGGGGTTCCGCTGCGTGTCTGCGGCCGGTCCCTCCCGGCACCATCACTGGTTCACTACCAGCCGCAGCATCTCTCCCGCTCTCTCACACCTGCAGGGAAGAGTAATCTGTGTCTGGTAGTGAACCAGTGATGGTGCCAGGAGGGATCGGCCGCAGACAGGCAGCGGAACCCCCCCGACCAGAGGATGAGGGGTCACACCCCCCTCCCGCCCCAGGGGATGAGATGTCACACCCCCTCCCCTCCCCCCGCCCCCCACCCAGGGGATGATATGTCACACCCCCTCCCCCCCCAGGGGATGAGACGTCACACCCCCTCCCCTCCCCCCGCCCCCCACCCAGGGGATGATATGTCACACCCCCTCCCCCCCCAGGGGATGAGATGTCACACCCCCTCCCCTCCCCCCGCCCCCCCACCCAGGGGATGAGACGTCACACCCCCTCCCCTCCCCCCGCCCCCCCAGGGGATGAGACGTCACACCCCCTCCCCTCCCCCCCCCCCCCCAGGGGATGAGACATCACACCCCCTCCCCTCCCCCCGCCCCCCCAGGGGATGAGACGTCACACGCCCACCTGGAAGAATTGTCCCCGTGGTGGAACGTGGTTGGAAATAAGATTCGAGGAGATTACTAAATCTGGGAAATCAACCATAGTGAAAAGAAGTTTGTATTGGCAACTCTTCTCCCACATTCCATGGCAGACGTGCCCCGATTGTGAATGTGATTTGCATGGGCAACATTGGCTGCAGCTAATCTGCCTCTGGAGCAGCCTGGGATCCTTTCTTTCATCTTGTTTTCATCTGAACATTGCACAGAATTAGAGGAATTCCCTTTGGAAGATAATGTCAAAATTATAATCGCAGGAACTAGAAACCTGACAGTCAAAAATTTGGGAAAATATTTCAAAATATGGATGGGGGATCCAGGTCACTAATTGCTCACTCGGAAACTGTCGTTTAATTACCTTTCCCATAGATAATTGGGCAGCACAAACCAGATGCTACATTATTTTCAGTTTGCAAGATTCTCCCAAGTCCATCCTCCCCCCCCAACCAGAGATCCATCTGAGCCCCCCCGCCCCCCCACCGCCCCCCACCCCCCGCCGCCCCCCCTCTCCGGTGGACGCCAGCGGAAGGCCAGGAAGGTGCTGCAGGCTCTCAAAGGACTGCAGGTCGGAAGGATGGTGGAGGAAGACCAGCGATCGAGGTCGGTTGGGGGTGTGCTCTGCCAAGGGGGGCCTGCCTCCCAGGGGGGTCCGATCCCGGGGGTGGGTCTGCCGGGGTGGTTAGCGGGGGGGGTCCGCGAAGGATGGTCGAGGAGGATGGTGACTTCTCAAGGGCAGAGAGGGCTTCGGAGGTTCCCCTGCAGAATAGAAATCTGCTTCGGATTTTTATTTAGCAGGTCGCTTTGCTCCTACTCTGACCTTCCTGTTCTTGTCCTGCTCCAGTGTTCCAAGAAGTTCAATGCAAACTCAAGGAACATCATCTCAGTGCGCATTCGGATTGGGCCACGTGGTGGTAAAGTGGGATTTGGCGGTAGAATTGGGCACGCAGTTCATTAAGTCGATTTAAATGCATGTCCGAATCGGGTTGGTAAAGACGCGATCTGCTCGGAATCGGGCGCAGATCGCGGTATAGGCCCAACGTCCAACTTACCACGATTTCGCGCCCGAAAACGGACACAAAGTTTTGATAAAATCGAGCCCAACATCTCCTGGTGGGAAAGTCTCTCCATACCCGGATCAAGCTACTCTGGACTGCCTCCGATGCCGGTACATCTTTCCTACGTTGGCCTTTGTAAAGTTGTCCTTTAGGGAAGGAAATCTGCTGTCCTATCCCCGCTCCGGGCCTCCGCGTGACTCCAGAGACACAGCAACGTGTCTGAGTGGGAAATGGCTGAGTGAGAGACTCACTTTAAGGACAGTAAACTCTGAGCCAGAGAGCGACAGCTCCCAGCAGCCAGTGAATCAGCCACACAGTGAGTCAACACAGACCCACCAGCCAAGTCACAACCCCAGGCCGAAATGGGACAGCGGCGACTCATTGGGAAAATCAGCAGAGCAACAGCAAGCAGCCAGCGACCGGCAAAGGGTGAGTTTGTTCCACTGCAGATCGGGAGCGAAGGAGATACACCGGGGCTGGGGGACGGGGGGGAGGGGAGCGGTGCTCAGAGCACATTGCAGCACCCGCCCCCCCACCCCCCCCCCGACCCCTCCCCCGCCACCCCCAGCGGGGTCTCGGCACAGTGTGGCAGTGCCCACCTCAAACCGCCCACCTGGAACTCCCGGAGAGACTGGGACCTCTCCCGGGGACAGGGAGAGCGATCCCGGATCCCGGAGAGACTGGGACCTCTCCCGGTGACAGGACGGGTGATCCCGGATCCCGGAGAGACTGGGACCTCTCCCCGTGACAGGGAGAGCGATCCCGGATCCCGGAGAGACTGGGACCTCTCCCGGTGACAGGACGGGTGATCCCGGATCCCGGAGAGACTGGGACCTCTCCCGGTGACAGGGAGAGCGATCCCGGGTCCCGGCGAGACTGGGACCTCTCCCGGTGACAGGGAGAGCGATCCCGGATCCCGGAGAGACTGGGACCTCTCCCGGTGACAGGACGGGTGTTCCCGGATCCCGGAGAGACTGGGACCTCTCCCGGTGACAGGGAGAGTGACTCCGGATCCCGGAGAGACTGGGACCTCTCCCGGTGACAGGGAGAGCGATCCCGGATCCCGGAGAGACTGGGACCTCTCCCGGTGACAGGGAGAGCGATCCCAGATCCCGGAGAGACTGGGACCTCTCCCGGTGACAGGACGGGTGATCCCGGATCCCGGAGAGACTGGGACCTCTCCCGGGAACAGGGAGAGCGATCCCGGATCCCGGAGAGACTGGGACCTCTCCCGGTGACAGGACGGGTGATCCCGGATCCCGGAGAGACTGTGACCTCTCCCGGTGACAGGGAGAGTGACTCCGGGTCCCAGAGAGACTGGGACCTTTCCTGGTGACAGGACGGGTGATCCCGGATCCCGGAGAGACTGTGACCTCTCCCGGTGACAGGACGGGTGATCCCGGATCCCGGGTCCCGGAGAGACTGGGACCTTTCCCGGTGACAGGGAGAGCGATCCCGGATCCCAGAGAGACTGGGACCTCTCCCGGTGACAGGACGGGTGATCCCGGATCCCGGAGAGACTGTGACCTCTCCCGGTGACAGGGAGAGTGACTCCGGATCCCGGAGAGACTGGGACCTCTCCCGGTGACAGGACAGGTGATCCTGGATCCAGGAGAGACTGGGACCTCTCCCGGTGACAGGACGGGTGATCCCGGATCCCGGAGAGACTGGGACCTCTCCCGGTGACAGGACAGGTGATCCTGGATCCAGGAGAGACTGGGACCTCTCCCGGTGACAGGACGGGTGATCCCGGATCCCGGAGAGACTGGGACCTCTCCCGGTGACAGGGAGAGTGACTCCGGATCCTGGAGAGGCTGGGACCTCTCCCAGGAACAGGGAGAGTGATTCCGGATCCCGGAGAGACTGGGATCTCTCCCGGGAACAGGGAGAGTGACTCCGGATCCCGAAGAGACTGGGATCTCTCCCGGGAACAGGGAGAGTGATCCCGGATCCTGGAGAGACTGGGACCTCCCCCGGTGACAGGACAGGTGATCCCGGATCCAGGAGAGACTGGGACCTCTCCCGGTGACAGGGAGAGCGATCCCGGATCCCGGAGAGACTGGGACCTCTCCCGGTAACAGGACAGGTGATCCCGGATCCCGGAGAGACTGGGACCTCTCCCGGTGACAGGACGGGTGATCCCAGATCCCGGAGAGACTGGGACCTCCCCCGGTGACAGGACGGGTGATCCTGGATCCAGGAGAGACTGGGACCTCTCCCGGTGACAGTGAGAGTGATCCCGGATCCCGGAGAGACTGGGACCTCTCCCAGTGACTGGGAGAGTGATCCTGGAGAGACTGGGACCTCTCCCAGGAACAGGGAGAGTGACTCCGGATCCCGGAGAGACTGGGACCTCTGCCGGGAACAGGGAGAGTGACTCCAGATCCCGGAGAGATAGAGAATCTGGTGAACTGGTGCGGCAACAATAATCTCTCCCTCAATGTCAACAAAATGAAGGAGATTGTCATCGACTTCAGGAAGCGTAAAGGAGAACATGTCCCTGTCTACATCAACAGGGACGAAGTAGAAAGGATCGAGAGCTTCAGGTTTTTAGATGTCCAGATCACCAACAACCTGCCCTGGTCCCCCCCATGCCGACACTATAGTTAAGAAAGCCCCACCAACGCCTCTACTTTCTCAGGAGACTAAGGAAATTTGGCATGTCCGCGACGACTCTCACCAACCTTTACAGATGCACTGTGTACAGTTCTGGTCGCCTCGCTACAGGTAGGATGTGATTGCACTGGAGAGGGTGCAGAGGAGATTCACCAGGATGTTGCCTGGGTTGGAGTGTCTCAGCTATGGAGAGAGGCTGGTTAGACTGGGCTTGTTTCCCCCAGAGCAGAGAAGGCCAAGGAGGGGACCCTGATTGAGGTGTATAAAATTCTGAGACACATAGATAGGGTCGATAGGAAGGAACTTTTCCCCTTGGTACAGAGGCCAATAACCAGGGGACAGAGATTTACGGTGAGGGGCTGGAGATTTCGAGGGGATTGAAGGAGGAACATTTTCACCCAGAGGGTGGTGGGAATCTGGAACTCGCTGCCTGAAAGGGTGGGAGAGGCGGAGGAAACTCTCACACCCGTGAGGAAGTGTTTAGATGAGCACTTCAAACGCTGTAGTGTACAAGGCTGCAAACCAAGTGCTGGGAAATGGGGCTATTAAAGATAGAACTTGGTGACTGGCAGGGGCAGGATGGGCTGAAGGGTCTCATTCCAGCCCCAAATACCTTCCAGCAAGACTGAGCCTCAACTCAGGGCAGCCAATCAGAACTCAGATTGGTCCATGAGTCATCAGTATCTGGGCAGAGTGGAGAATTTCAGGTTGTGAATTGGAGTGACCGTAAATCTTGGACTATAAGCTCCACTCGGGTTCATAAGAACATAAGAACTAGGAGCAGGAGTAGGCCATCTGGCCCCTCGAGCCTGCTCCGCCATTCAATAAGATCATGGCTGATCTTTTCATGGACTCAGCTCCACTTTCCCGCCCGCTCTCGAGGAAGGCTAAAATCAGTGGAACACATCTCTGCATATCACAGCGTTTAATTATAACTTTGACCATCGTGGAACCAATCCAGAGAGGTGGCACAGTCTCCCCCCCCACAAAGCATACTGTTCATAGAGAAGGAAAGGAGAGAGTGCAGAATGTAACGTTACAGTCATAGCTAGGGTGTAGAGAAAGATCAACTTAATGCAAGGTAAGTCCATTCAAAAGTCTGACAGCAGCAGGGAAGAAGCTGTTCTTGAGTCGGTCGGTACGTGACCTCAGACTTTTGTATCTTTTTCCCGACGGAAGAAGGTGGAAGAGAGAATGTCCGGGGTGTGTGAGGTCCTTGATTATGCTGGCTGCTTTTCCCCGAGGCAGCGGGAAGTGTAGACAGAGTCAATGGATGGGAGGCTGGTTTGCGTGATGGATTGGGCTACATTCACAACCTTTTGTAGCTCCTTGCGGTCTTGGGCAGAGCAGGAGCCCAGACCAAGCTGTGACACAACCAGAAAGAATGCTTTCTATGGTGCATCTGTAAAAGTTGATGAGTCGTAGCTGACATGCCAAATTTCCTTAGTCTTCTGAGAAAGTAGAGGCGTTGGTGGGGCTTTCTTAACTATAGTGTCGACATGGGTGTGGTGAACCATCGTTGGTTCCCACTAGATAGTACTGAGCCAGGGTCTGGCCAGTACTACAAGTATGTATATATGTTGCTGTTGGGGTTAGGGATGGGTTGTTCTACTTGTTGCTGTTGGGGTTAGGGTTGGGCTGTTACACCTGTATTATAGTTATTGTGGTACATCCCAGTCGGGCTCCGCCTCCTGGGAGAGGTATAAAGGTCACTGCTCTGTCTGGGACCCCTCAGTCTGGGATCGTGTATATAATTAGTAGCTTCGTTGTAACAGCAAATAAAAGCCTTTATTTCCTGAGCATCTCAAGCCTCGTGTGTGATAACGCGCATCAATGGGGGGGGACCAGGACAGGTTGTTGGCGATCAGGACACCTAAAAACTTGAAGCTCTCGAACCTTTCTACTTCGTCCCCGTTGATGTAGACAGAGGCACACTCTTAACAGAAAGCTCTGGAAGGTTCGGCTCTTCCCCAGACGGTGTGGTTGGAATTTTACGAGCCACTCCTTCCCAGTGGGATGTTGCCAATGAATTTAACGAGCTCTCTGTGTGCACCTTTTGGAAGAAACAGCAGCCTCTGGGTGAGGCTGGAGCTTCCCGTGGATAGGAGCAGGACCTGCTGCTCCGTCACTTCCTGTCGACCCTCCTGAGCGACTGCAGTCGGAGCAGATTCTGCATGCTTTATTGGAGTCGGGACATCATCTCTCGCTCTCTCACCTCCTGAACCCCTTTTGATGTTCCCCTGGTTTGCTTCCCTCAGAGCGATGGGAGACACAAAGAAGGGTTTCACGGTTCTCCATCCTTGCGAATCCATGTTCGGTTCCGAAGGGTTCTCTGGGGTAAACAGTTCCACATTCAGCTTGCAACTCCCCCTGCCCACCTTCTGGCTTTCCTCCAGTTGGAGGGCAGATGTTTGAGGGCAAATCAACATCTGGCATGTGGGAGGCTTTCTAGTGTGAGTCGATAGGGATTCAGGACCGGCACATTCCTGTCAGGATGAAGGATAAGTATGGCAAGTTTTGGGAACCTTGGATGACAAGAGATATTGGGGTTCATGTCACACTATCTGTAACCCCCACGACTTGCCTGGACTTGCAAAATCTCACTAACTGTCCTGTCTGGAGACAATACACATCTCTTTAACCTGTGCTTAACCCTCTCTCCACTCACATTGTCTGTACCTTTAAGACTTGATTACCTGTAAAGACTCGCATTCCAAACATTATCTTGTAATTGAGTTTGTGTCTTTATACGCCCTGTTTGTGAACAGAACTCCCACTTACCTGAGGAAGGAGTAGCGCTCCGAAAACTCATGCTGTCAAATAAACCTGTTAGACTTTAACCTGGTGTTGTGAGACTTCTTACTGAACAGGGGAGGTCCCAGAGGATTGGCGAATAGCCAATGTTGTTCCTTTGTTTAAGAAGGGGAGCAAGAATAATCCAGGTAATTACAGGCCGGTGAGCCTTACATCAGTGGTAGGGAAATTATTGGAGAGGATCCTTCGAGACAGGATTTATTCCCACTTGGAAATAAGTGGACGTATTAGTGAGAGGCAACATGGTTTTGTGAAGGGGAGGTTGTGTCTCACGAACTCGATCGAGTTTTTTGAGGAAGTGATGAAAATGATTGATGAGGGTAGGGCAGTGGATGTTGTCCACATGGATTTCAGTAAGGCCTTTGACAAGGTCCCTCATGGCAGACTGGTGCAGAAGGTGAAGTCGCATGGGGTCAGAGGTGAGCTGGCAAGGTGGATACAAAACTGGCTCAGTCAAAGAAGACAGAGGGTAGCAGTGGAAGGGTGCGTTTCTGAATGGAGGGCTGTGACAAGTGGTGTTCCTCAGGGATCAGTGCTGGGACCTTTGCTATTTGTAATATATATAAATGATTTGGAGACACAGCACAGGGTTAGATACAGAGTAAAGCTCCCTCTACACTGTCCCCATCAAACACTCGCAGGACAGGTACAGCACGGGGTTAGATACAGAGTAAAGCTCCCTCTGCACTGTCCCCATCAAACACTCCCAGGAAAGGTACAGCACGGGGTTAGATACAGAGTAAAGCTCCCTCTACACTGTCCCCCATCAAACACTCCCAGGACAGGTACAGCACGGGGTTAGATACAGAGTAAAGCTCCCTCTGCACTGTCCCCATCAAACACTCCCAGGACAGGTACAGCACGGGGTTAGATACAGAGTAAAGCTCCCTGTACACTGTCCCCATCAAACACTCCCAGGACAGGGAGAGCACAGGGTTAGATACAGAGTAAAGCTCCCTCTACACTGTCCCCATCAAACACTCCCAGGACAGGTACAGCACAGGTTAGATACAGAGTAAAGCTCTCTCTACACTGTCCGCATCAAACACTCCGAGGACAGGTACAGCACAGGTTAGATACAGAGTAAAGCTCTCTCTACACTGTCCCCATCAAACACTCCCAGGACAGGTACAGCACGGGGTTAGATACAGAGTAAAGCTCCCTCTACACTGTCCCCATCAAACACTCCCAGGACAGGTACAGGACGGGGTTAGATACAGAGTAAAGCTCCTTCTACACTGTCCCCATCAAACACTCCCAGGACAGGTACAGCACGGGGTTAGATACAGAGTAAAGCTCCCTCTACACTGTCCCCATCAAACACTCCCAGGACAGGGAGAGCACAGGGTTAGATACAGAGTAAAGCTCCCTCTACACTGTCCCCATCAAACACTCCCAGGACAGGTACAGCACAGGTTAGATACAAAGTAAAGCTCTCTCTACACTGTCCCCATCAAACACTCCCAGGACAGGTACAGCACAGGTTAGATACAGAGTAAAGCTCTCTCTACACTGTCCCCATCAAAGACTCCCAGGACAGGTACAGCACGGGGTTAGATACAGAGTAAAGCTCCCTCTACACTGTCCCCATCAAACACTCCCAGGACAGGTACAGGACGGGGTTAGATACAGAGTAAAGCTCCTTCTACACTGTCCCCATCAAACACTCCCAGGACAGGTACAGCACGGGGTTAGATACAGAGTAAAGCTCCCTCTACACTGTCCCCATCAAACACTCCCAGGACAGGTACAGCACGGGGTTAGATACAGAGTAAAGCTCTCTCTACGCTGTCCCCAGCAAACACTCCCAGGACAGGTACAGCACAGGGTTAGATACAGAGTAAAGCTCCCTCTCCACTGTCCCCATCAAACACTCCCAGGACAGGTACAGCACGGGGTTAGATACAGAGTAAAGCTCTCTCTACACTGTCCCCATCAAACACTCCCAGGACAGGTACAGCACGGGGTTAGATACTGAGTAAAGCTCCCCCTACACTGTCCCCCATCAAACACCCCCAGGACAGGTACAGCACGGGGTTAGATACTGAGTAAAGCTCCCCCTACACTGTCCCCCATCAAACACCCCCAGGACAGGTACAGCACAGGGTTAGATACAGAGTAATGCTCCCTCTGCACTGTCCCCATCAAACACTCCCAGGACATGTATGGCACACGGTTAGATACAGTCCAGCCAATCAGTGTTTAGCCAAAGTGTTGCGCGATTAAATCACTCGAGAGGCTAGATCGTACCCGGGAAATAAAGGCTTTTATTACTGACAAGAATGGAGCAGACTATATACAATACAATCCCAGACTAAAGGGTCACCAGGCAGTGCAGTGACCTTTATACTCCTACAGGTAGGCGGAGCCAACTGGGGTGTACCACAGAACAATATCAAGAGGTAGAACAGCCCAACCCTAACCCCAACAGTAACTACAGTAACATATTTACAAACCCCCATAGTGCTGACCATCCATGGCTCAGCACTCATAGTGGTAACCAACTATGGTTCACCGCACAAAGACACAGACCCATCAGTATCCAGGCAGAGTGAGAAGGTTCAGGTTTCATCCAGAAACGAAAGCAAAAAATCCTCAAGCCCAATAAACACACACAGGACAGGGACTGCACGGGGTTAGACACAGAGTAAAGCTCCCTGTACACTGTCCCCATCAAACACTCCCAGGACAGGTACAGCACGGGGTTAGATACAGAGTAAAGCTCCCTCCACACTGTCCCCCATCAAACACTCCCAGTACAGGTACGGCATGGGGTGAGATACAGAGTAAAGCTCCCTCTACACTGTCCCCCATCAAACACTCCCAGGACAGGTACAGCACGGGATTAGATACAGAGTAAAGCTCCCTCTACACTGTCCCCATCAAACACTCCCAGGACAGGTACAGCGCGGGGTTAGATACAGAGTAAAGCTCCCTCTACACTGTCCCCATCAACACTCCCAGGACAGGTACAGCACGGGGTTAGATACAGAGTAAAGCTCCCTCTACACTGTCCCCATCAAAGACTCCCAGGACATGTACAGCAGGGGGTTAGATGCAGAGGGAAGCTCCCTGTACGCTGTCCCCATCAAACACTCCCAGGACAGGTACAGCACCGGGTTAGATACAGAGTTAAGCGTCCTCTACACTGTCCCCCATCAAACACTCCCAGGACAGGTACAGCACGGGGTTAGATACAGAGTAAAGCTCCCTCTCCACTGTCCCCCATCAAACACTCCCAGGACAGGTACAGCACAGTGTTCGATACAGAGTAAAGCTCCATCTCTACTGTCCCCAGCAAAAGCGCCCAGGACAGGTACAGCACGGGGTTAGATGCAGAGTAAAGCTCCCTCTACACTGTCCCCATCAAACACTCCCAGGACAGGTACAGCACGGGGTTAGATACAGAGTAAAGCTCCCTCTGCACTGTCCCCATCAAACACTCCCAGGACATGTATGGCACACAGTTAGATACAGTCCAGCCAATCAGTGTTTAGCCAAAGTGTTGCGCGATTAAATCATTCGTGAGGCTAGATTGTACCCGGGAAATAAAGGCTTTTATTACTGACAAGAATGGAGCAGACTATATACAATACAATCCCAGACTAAAGGGTCACCAGGCAGTGCAGTGACCTTTATACTCCTACAGGTAGGCGGAGCCAACTGGGGTGTTCCACAGAACAATATCAAGAGGTAGAACAGCCCAACCCTAACCCCAACAGTAACTACAGTAACATATTTACAAACACCCATAGTGCTGACCATCCATGGCTCAGCACTCATAGTGGTAACCAACTATGGTTCACCACACAAAGACACAGACCCATCAGTATCCAGGCAGAGTGAGAAGGTTCAGGTTTCATCCAGAAACGAAAGCAAAAAATCCTCAAGCCCAATAAACACACACAGGACAGGGACTGCACGGGGTTAGATACAGAGTAAAGCTCCCTCTACACTGTCCCCATCAAACACTTCCAGGACAGGTACAGCACGGGGTGAGATACAGAGTAAAGCTCCCTCTACACTGTCCCCATCAATCACTCCCAGGACGGGTACAGCACGGGGTTAGATACAGAGTAAAGCTCCCTCTACACTGTCCCCAGCAAAAGCGCCCAGGACTGGTACAACACGGGGTTAGATACAGAGAAAATCTCCCTCTACACTGTCCCCTATCAACTCTCCCAGGACATGTACGGCATGGAGTTAGATACAGAGTAAAGCTCCCTCTACACATTCCCCATCAAACACCCCCAAGGCAGGTACAGCACAGTGTTAGATCCAGAGTAAAGCTCCTCGACACTGTCCTCATCAAACACTCCCAGGACAGGTACAGCACGGGGTTAGATACAGAGTAAAGCTCCCTCTACACTGTCCCCATCAAACACTCCCAGGACAGGTACAGCACGGGGTTAGATACAGAGTAAAGCTCCCTCTGCACTGTCCCCATCAAACACTCCCAGGACAGGTACAGCACGGGGTTAGATACAGAGTAAAGCTCCCTCTACACTGTCCCCATCAAACACTCCCAGGACAGGTACAGCACGGGGTTAGATACAGAGTAAAGCTCCCTCTACACTGTCCCCATCAAACACTCCCAGGACAGGTACAGCACGGGGTTAGATACAGAGTAAAGATCCCTCTACACTGTCCCCATCAAACACTCCCAGGACAGGTGCAGCATGGGGTTAGATACAGAGTAAAGCTCCCTCTACACTGTCCCCATCAAACACTCCCAGGACAGGTACAGCACGGGGTTAGATACAGAGTAAAGATCCCTCTACACTGTCCCCATCAAACACTCCCAGGACAGGTACAGCACGGGGTTAGATACAGAGTAAAGCTCCCTCTACACTGTCCCCCATCAAACACTCCCAGGACAGGTACAGCACGGGGTTAGATACAGAGTAAAGCTCCCTCTACACTGTCCCCATCAAACACTCCCAGGACAGGTACAGCACGGGGTTAGATACAGAGTAAAGCTCCCTCTACACTGTCCCCATCAAACACTCCCAGGACAGGTACAGCACGGGGTTAGATACAGAGTAAAGCTCCCTCTACACTGTCCCCCATCAAACACTCCCAGGACAGGTACAGCACGGGGATAGATACAGAGTAAAGCTCCCTCTACACTGTCCCCATCAAACACTCCCAGGACAGGTACTGCACGGGGTTAGATACAGAGTAAAGCTCCCTCTACACTGTCCCCATCAAACACTCCCAGGACAGGTACAGCACGGGGTTAGATACAGAGTAAAGCTCCCTCTACACTGTCCCCATCACACACTCCCAGGACAGGTACAGCACGGGGTTAGATACAGAGTAAAGCTCCCTCTACACTGTCCCCCATCAAACACTCCCAGGACAGGTACAGCACGGGGTTAGATACAGAGTAAAGCTCCCTCTACACTGTCACCCATCAAACACTCCCAGGACAGGTACAGCACGGGGTTAGATACAGAGTAAAGCTCCCTCTGCACTGTCCCCCATCAAACACTCCCAGGACAGATACAGCACGGGGTTAGATACAGAGTAAAGCTCCCTCTACACTGTCCCCCATCAAACACTCCCAGGACAGGTACAGCACGGGGTTAGATACAGAGTAAAGCTCCCTCTACACTGTCCCCATCAAACACTCCCAGGACAGGTACAGCACGGGGTTAGATACAGAGTAAAGCTCCCTCTACACTGTCCCCATCAAACACTCCCAGGACAGGTACAGCACGGGGTTAGATACAGAGTAAAGCTCCCTCTACACTGTCCCCCATCAAACACTCCCAGGACAGGTACAGCACGGGGATAGATACAGAGTAAAGCTCCCTCTACACTGTCCCCATCAAACACTCCCAGGACAGGTACTGCACGGGGTTAGATACAGAGTAAAGCTCCCTCTACACTGTCCCCATCAAACACTCCCAGGACAGGTACAGCACGGGGTTAGATACAGAGTAAAGCTCCCTCTACACTGTCCCCATCACACACTCCCAGGACAGGTACAGCACGGGGTTAGATACAGAGTAAAGCTCCCTCTACACTGTCCCCCATCAAACACTCCCAGGACAGGTACAGCACGGGGTTAGATACAGAGTAAAGCTCCCTCTACACTGTCACCCATCAAACACTCCCAGGACAGGTACAGCACGGGGTTAGATACAGAGTAAAGCTCCCTCTGCACTGTCCCCCATCAAACACTCCCAGGCCATGTCTGGCACACGGTTAGATTCAGTCCAGCCAATCAGAGTTTAGCCAAAGGTACAGACACATCAGTATCCAGACAGACTGAGAAGATTCAGGTTAATCTCAAAACGAAAGCAAAAAATCCTCAAGCACAATAAACACACACAGCACAGGGACTGCACAGGGTTAGATACAGAGTAAAGCTCCCTGTACACTGTCCTCATCAAACACTCCCAGGACAGGTACAGCACGGGGTGAGATACAGAGTAAAGCTCCCTGTACACTGTCCTCATCAAACACTCCCAGACAGGTACAGCACAGTGTTAGATACAGAGTAAAGCTCCCTGTACACTGTCCTCATCAAACATTCCCAGGACAGGTACAGCACGGGGTTAGATACAGAGTAAAGCTCCCTCTACACTGTCCCCATCAAACACTCCCAGACAGGTACAGCACGGGGTTAGATACAGAGTAAAGCTCCCTGTCCACTGTCCCCCATCAAACACTCCCAGGATAGATACAGCACAGGGTTAGATACAGAGTAAAGCTCCCTCTACACTGTCCCCATCAAACACTCCCAGGACAGGTACAGCACAGGGTTAGATACAGAGTAAAGCTCCCTCTACACTGTCGCCATCAAATACTCCAAGGACAGTTGCAGCACAGGGTTAGATACAGAGTAAAGGTCCCTCTACACTGTCCCCCATCAAACACTCCCAGGACAGGTACAGCACGGGGTTAGATACATAGTAAAGCTCCCTCTGCACTGTCCCCATCAAACACTCCCAGGACAGGTACAGCACGGGGTTAGATACAGAGTAAAGCTCCCTCTACACTGTCCCCCATCAAACACTCCCAGGACAGGTACAGCACGGGGTTAGATACATAGTAAAGCTCCCTCTGCACTGTCCCCATCAAACACTCCCAGGACAGGTACAGCACGGGGTTAGATACAGAGTAAAGCTCCCTCTACACTGTCCCCATCAAACACTCCCAGGACAGGTAAAGCACGGGGTTAGATACAGAGTAAAGTTCCCTCTACACTGTCCCCATTAAACACTCCCAGGACAGATACAGCACAGGGTTAGATACAGAGTAAAGCTCCCTCTACACTGTCCCCATCAAACAGTCTCAGTACAGGGACTGCACATGGCTCGATACAGAGTAAAGCTCCCTGTACACTGCCCCCATCAAACACTCCCAGGACAGGTACAGCACGGGGTTAGATACAGAGTAAAGCTCCCTCTACACTGCCCCCATCAAACACTCCCAGGACAGGTACAGCACGGGGTTAGATACAGAGTAAAGCTCCCTCTACACTGTCCTCATCAAACACTCCCAGGACAGGTACAGCACGGGGTTAGATACAGAGTAAAGCTCCCTGTACACTGTCCCCATCAAACACTCCCAGGACAGGTACAGCACGGGGTTAGATACAGAGTAAAGCTCCCTGTACACTGTCCCCATCAATCACTCCCAGGACAGGTACAGCACGGGGTTAGATACAGAGTAAAGCTCCCTCTACACTGTCGCCATCAAACATTCCCAGGACAGGGACAGCATGGGGTTAGATACAGAGTAAAGATCCCTCTACACTGTCCCCCATCAAACACTCCCAGGACAGGTACAGCATCGGGTTAGATACAGAGTAAAGCTCCCTCTACACTGTCCCCATCAAACACTCCCAGGACTGGTACAGCACGGGGTTAGATACAGAGTAAAGATCCCTGTACACTGTCCCCATCAATCACTCCCAGGACAGGTACAGCACGGGGTTAGATACAGAGTAATGCTCCCTCTACACTGTCCCCCATCAAACACTCCCAGGACAGGTACAGCATGGGGTTAGATACAGAGTAAAGCTCCCTCTACACTGTCCCCCATCAAACACTCCCGGGACAGGTACAGCATGGGGTTAGATACAGAGTAAAGCTCCCTCTGCACTGTCCCCAGCAAAAGCGCCCAGGACAGTTACAACACGGGGTTAGATACAGAGAAAATCTCCCTCTACACTGTCCCCTATCAACTCTCCAGGACATGCACGGCATGGAGTTTGATACAGAGTAAAGCTCCTTCTACACATTCCCCATCAAACACCCCCAGGACAGGTACAGCACAGTGTTAGATACAGAGTAAAGCTCCCTCTGCACTGTCCCCCCATCAAACACTCCCAGGACAGGTACAGCACGGGGTTAGATACAGAGTAAAGCTCCCTCTACACTGTCCCCCATCAAACACTCCCAGGACAGGGACAGCACGGGGTTAGATACAGAGTAAAGCTCCCTGTACACTGTCCCCATCAAACACTCCCAGGACAGGTACAGCACGGGGTTAGACACAGAGTAAAGCTCCCTCTACACTGTCCCCCATCAACCACTCCCAGGACAGGGACAGCACGGGGTTAGATACAGAGTAAAGCTCCCTGTACACTGTCCCCATCAAACACTCCCAGGACAGGTACAGCACGGGGTTAGACACAGAGTAAAGCTCCCTCTACACTGTCCCCATCAAACACTCCCAGGACAGGTACAGCACGGGGTTAGACACAGAGTAAAGCTCCCTCTACACTGTCGCCCATCAAACACTCCCAGGACAGGTACAGCACGGGGTTAGATACAGAGTAAAGCTCCCTCTACACTGTCCCCCATCAAACACTCCCAGGACAGGTACAGCACGGGGTTAGATACAGAGTAAAGCTCCCTCTACACTGTCCCCCATCAAACACTCCCAGGACAGGTACAGCGCGGGGTTAGATACAGAGTAAAGCTCCCTCTACACTGTCCTCATCAAACACTCCCAGAACAGGTACAGCACGGGGTTAGACACAGAGTAAAGCTCCCTCTACACTGTCCCCATCAAACACTCCCAGGACAGGTACAGCACGGGGTTAGACACAGAGTAAAGCTCCCTCTACACTGTCGCCCATCAAACACTCCCAGGACAGGTACAGCACGGGGTTAGATACAGAGTAAAGCTCCCTCTACACTGTCCCCCATCATACACTCCCAGGACAGGTACATCACGGGGTTAGATACAGAGTAAAGCTCCCTCTACACTGTCCCCCATCAAACACTCCCAGGACAGGTACAGCACGGGGTTAGATACAGAGTAAAGCTCCCTCTATACTGTCCTCATCAAACACTCCCAGGACAGGTACAGCACGGGGTTAGATACAGAGTAAAGCTCTCTCTACACTGTCCCCCATCAAACACTCCCAGGACAGGTACAGCACGGGGTTAGATACAGAGTAAAGCTCCCTCTACACTGACCCCCATCAAACACTCCCAGGACAGGTACAGCACGGGGTTAGATACAGAGTAAAGCTCCCTCTACACTGTCCCCATCAAACACTCCCAGGACAGGTACAGCACGGGGTTAGATACAGAGTAAAGCTCCCTCTACACTGTCCCCATCAAACACTCCCAGGACAGGTACAGCAC
>NW_027590555.1:260000-261085 GCF_964213995.1 Mustelus asterias
AACATATCTACAGACTCATAGTACTGGCCAGACCATGGCTCAGCACTCCTGGTGGTAACCAACAATGGTTCACCACATTCACCCCTCCTTTGAAAACAAAGGCCGGCGGGGTACAAAACACAGAACAATTGTTCATCTGTCTATAAGTTCAGGCGGTCTGGGGGACCGCACCGTCGCTGTGACCTCCTCAACACCGGCGATGACACCGGTTCAGGCAATCGCGGTGACGTTCTCTCCAAGGCGGTGTCCAGCGACTCCTCCAGTTCCTCACGGGCCGGTAGACCCCGAGGTGGTGACAATCCACTGAACTCGGGCACGCCTTGAAGTGGCGACCATCTCCTGGACTCAGGCAAGCTATACACGGGAGTAAGAGGGTTAAGTGGTGGTCCCGATACTGCCCGCGCCGTGTCAGGAGGGGAGATAATGGTTGGGGGGTCCCTAACTGGGGGTGAGGGAGCGACTGGGGTTTCCAAGCCCCCTGCTGGCGCCAGATCCCGAATCGAGACCGTGTCCTCTCGCCCGTCAGGATATGCCACGTAGGCATACTGAGGGTTGGCGTGGAGGAGATGGACCTGTTCGACCAACGGGTCGGACTTGCGGGTCCTAACATGTCGCCGCAGGAGGACAGGTCCTGAGTACGTCAACCAAGACGGCAATGAGGTCCCAGAGGAAGACTTCCTAGGGAATGAAAACATTCTCTCATGAGGAGTAGCGTTGGTTGCCGTACACAGGAGTGAGCGTATGGAGTGGAGCGCATCAGGGAGTACCTCTTGCCAACGGGAGACTGGAAGACCTTTAGACCTCAACGCCAGTAAGACAGCCTTCCAGACTGTAGCATTCTCCCGTTCAACCTGTCCGTTACCCCTTGGGTTGTAGCTCGTGGTTCTACTAGAGGCAATCCCATATGAGAGCAGGTATTGCCTCAAGTCGTCGCTCATGAACGATGAGCCCCTATCACTGTGGATATAACAGGGGTAACCGAACAGGGTGAAAAGATCACGAAATGCCTTGATAACCGTGGCAGCGGTCGTATCAGAACAGGGAATGACAAAAGGGAATCGTGAGTACTCATCAACCACATTGAG